>NC_056734.1:1002151891-1002289122 GCF_019279795.1 Protopterus annectens | reverse complement strand
GGGGGTGCTAACTCCAAGCCATGGGTCATTAAACCCGAATATATAAACTGATATTTAAGCACATAAATGGCTGCTGCCTACTATCCAACTGTCAACAAGGCTTTCAGAATGCTTTTAGCACCACCACAGCTGTACTCACTGTTACAAACAACATTTACTCCAACATTAGTAATGGACTCTTAACTGCTACAGCATTCTTTGATATTACCAGAGCTTTTGAAACTGTCAGTTTGCTCATATACCAGCTAAAAGGGATAACTTTTGCAAACAATACCAGACAATGATTTAAAAGTTAGCTAACAGACAGAACATTTCAAGTGCACTGTAACAACTATCACTCGGGCGAAGGAACCTTCAGTACAGAATCATCCAATGGTTCGGTCCCTGGACCACTTCTGGTTTCTTATTCATAAATGATCTCACCAAAAATCTTCCAATACTAAATGTTATATTGTATGCAGGTGATATGTTATGTCTTGCAACTAACAAAAATCATTTAGAACTCCAATTACAAGTGGAAAGAGTGTCTCTGAACTTTGTAATTGGAGCCATGCAAGCAAACTTCTCATTAATCCTAAACACACAAATGTGATGTTATTTGGATCAACACAAAAACTATCTCATCTACTAGAAATCAAAACAAAGGACAGCAAGAAGATCATATCCAACACTGCTGAATGTAAGTACATAGGTCTCACTCTAGACCCTTCATTTACATTCTGTAAACATACTGATGTCGTTACCAGCAAAGCTGTATATGAAACACTACAAGTACATAGATCAGTACTAATCTAACTGCCCTTATGGGCCATGTTAAGCATACAACAAACCACAAAACAGCACTGCACCTCCTTCCTGGAAATTATTTTATTGTGTGTTCACATACTGGTTTCAGCTACATAAGCCTTCATCAGTGTAAAGAACCACTGAAGCATCTAGATTTGAAGTAGTTTACTTCATTTGGTCTTCAACCTGTGGGGAATATGGATCTGTATCGGATCTGAGCAGGCAAATATTACTAGCATCATCTCCGAGCTCCAGACTCCTCCCCTTACCCATAATACACCTCCACTGCCTTCCATCCCCAGATATCGTTTGGTGCAATTTGTTATACATTGTGTCTTCTGAGCTCCAGCTAGCAGTAAGTGATTTCTTACTGTAATTTTCAAAAATTCTGTTTCTTTTAGCCGATTTAGGTTAGTGTAAGTACCCTTTCTCCCTTCCCATCGCTTTGGCGTCGAGTGTACGTTTGTTTAGATAGTTAGAGTAGTTTGTCATTGGTGCCCCTCCCCCTCTTTAGTGTTGTCTCTAGTCTAGTGTGGTGAGTGGGTGTGTGTCTTTTAGAAGGGTGTGTGTCGGTTAGAATAAAGAAAGTGTTTGTTGCCTGTCTTTTAAGGCTTCTTTCTTTTTCTTATAGGATGGCTGAAAAGCTTATCTTTAAGCGCTGCACAGTGTGTGGCCATACATTCTCCACAGTGGATGGCCACACTGTGTGTGTGTTGTGCTTAGGTGTGCCCTACCTTAGTGTGGATTGCTCCATTTGTGCGGGGTTCAATCCCCGAGCGTTAAAAGATAGGAAGGCCAAGTTGGCCCTCAAAGGTCTTCTGCCTGCTGCTGATCCTCCTTCCTCTTCTTCGGCTTCAGTCATAGCAGCTCCCCCGCTTCTCTTCCTCTGGCCTCCCTCCCAGGCTGGGACTCCAACTCCTGTATCTAAGCCGGTGGCAGCGGAGCAGAGGAGAGGTAGGGAATGGGAGAGAGAGAGAGTCGAAGACGAAGGAAAAGAGGAAGAGGTCCCTGGACCTCGCTTCTCTGAGCAAGTCAGCATGGATCCTTGACTCCCCTCGGCTCTGGTCTCAGAGGTTCTCCCCGGAGCTGGAGAAGGCACATCCAGTCTCCCAGGCTTCAGTTCCCTAACCTGCTAGGTCAGAGTCCATGGCCTCATCACGGTCGACCCGCTCCTTATCGGACATGGATCTGGATAAGATGAGGCGCTTTATCCGTACACAGATCCAGATGGGGGTCTTGACAGCCTCCCTCCCTCTGGGGGGGAGCTTGCTTCCTTTTTTTTCAACTCATTTCTCCTTTCCCAATCTGACCTTTGGCTTCAGAGTTCTTGGATCCAATGTTGGCCTTGGTCAGGGGGTTGGCGTTGACTGTCCTTGTTTACTCAACGCAGACAACTACCTGGAGTATCTCGGAGCTGACCAGCTCTCAGAGCCGGAGCCTGGGTGTCGAATCCGAGGGAGTGGAACCTTTTCCATCGGCTCAGACGTCGGGCCAGGTTCTCTCCCTCGGAGCTCTGTCCACTTCAGGACCAAGTCCGATTCTCGTGTCGGACCCGGGGAGACCGGCCTCCTGATTTAGCTTCCCAGGAGGTTCACACTCCTTTGGTGTTCGATGTGGTAGAAAGGGTCCTCTCCATCGGATTGAGACCCCTGACTGCCCCCTCAGACTCTGCCCAGACCCCCTCGCCTCTGTCTACGGTCCCCATTATCTTACCAGAGGGACAGCCTGTGCTCAAAGAGCCCCAGAGGAACAGATGGCTTACGAGCGCTCCCCTGAGAGCTCCACTGGAGATGTGCCTCGCAACCATACATGTAAGAGGAGGCACTTGGACTCCCCTGAGTCCCTAACCGAGGACACAGATTTAGCTGATGGGGAGGGCTCCCCAAGATCATCTCATGAGGATGTCGCCTTTGGAGACATCATGGAGATCCTGCACCAGCAGAGAGGTTGGTCTGCCCCCGAGCCCTCCTCTGATGAGTCTGTGTTCCTGGAGGCTTTCGGCACGGGCCAGTCTACTTCTGGGTGTCCCCTCCCGAAGATCCTTTAGTGGATTTGATCACCTCGTGGGCATGGATTTGATCACCTCGTGGGCATGGATTTGATCACCTCGTGGGCATGGAAAAAACAGATACCATGGAGCTGATTCAGAAGCGCCCCAATAAAGTTTTAAGTCCCCCCATTGATGGGCCTTACTGGAATATGGGCTCCCTAGTGAATGGCATGGTGGTAGCAGCAACCACTAAGAGGGAACTATCTCAGGAAAGTTCCTCAGTCTCTTGACCGTGAGTCACGGATGATGGACTGCCTAGGGAAGCGGGTGTATGCTTCAGCTACCTTTTCGATCAGGGTGCTGAATTACTTGGCCCATGCCACTAGACTCAAACGCGACCTAGTAAAGGAGCTGGAGGAGTCTCCACACTAGTCCATGTCGCAGGAGGACAAGGCTTCGTTCTCCACGAAAATGGCCACTCTGAAAGCTGTATCAAATATGTCCATGCGACTCCTCTCCAATGCTACGGTAGGAGCTGCTTGGGCGGCTGGGTCTGGCGTGTCCATGAGGCATAATGCCTGGCTCAGGTTGTGTCAATTTACCGAACCCTTTAAGGGGTCCTTTGCCAATATCCATTATGACGGCTCAACACTTTTCGGTAAGACCGTCAAGGAGACACTAGTCCAGAGTGAGGAAGACGGGAAGACACTGCCATAGGGATCTGCTTCTCTAACCCTCAAAGATCCATTTCTTAGAACCAGAGAAGGCAAAAGAAGATGTGGTTCCAGAAGTCTCGGTATTCCCCGGACACTCGGGGCTCTTCTTCGCCTAGAGGCATAGGGAAACAGAATGGACGCTGGCCCAGAGGCAAAGGGAGTCCACGAAACTTTGGGTCTCGAACCATTCTTGGACAGACCCAGGCAGCAACCCTGAGTGGTTGTCTGTCTGCTCTACTCTGGAGGCAGTCTGGGGACAATTGTCCTTGCACCCAGCGACATGGGAGTCCATAACAATGGACCGCTGGGTGCTTTAAATCCTATCCAGAGGATATTCTATCCCCTTTGTGGGTTACCCCATATCTCCCAAACACCTCCCGGACGTGCCACCCACGCAAAGGGAGGCAGCAGCACAGGAAATTTCCAAGCTGCTAGGAAAACGAGCCATCGAAACCATCCCCCCAGATCAGTCCGGATCGGGCTTCTACTCCAGATTCCTTTTGGTGCCAAAGAAAATGGGGGACTTAAGGCCCATTCTGGACCTCTCTACCCTGAACCTGTCAGTTGCCAAAGAGAAGTTCCAGATGGTCACACTACAATCCATCATGCCGTACCTGCAAGAGAGCGACTGGATGTGCTCATTAGATCTCCAGGATGCTTACTATCACATAAAAATGCACAGAATCTCCAGGAGGTTCCTCCACTTCTGGTTAGGGGCCAATCATTATCAATTTCGAGCCCTACCCTTTGGTCTCACCACAGCCCCCAGGGTGTTTACCAAAGTGATGGCGGTTGTAGCGGTTCACCTGAGGATTCAGGTCTGTCTGTACCTGGACGTTTGGCTCCTCACTGCTTCCACCAGTTGTCTACTTTCCCAAACCAGGGATTACTTTCTGACACTTGCCCTGAGTTTGGGTATCACAATCAACGCATCCAAATCTCTACCAGAGCCTGTACAGATAATAGACTACATTGGTGCCAGGATAGACGCGCTCCAGTGCAAAGTGTTCCTGACCTTGGAGAGAGTTCAAAACCTCAGGATGCATGTCTCCCTGATTTACCGTTCTCACCTCCTGACAGCGGAATCAGTGTTGAGGGCCATAGGCTCGATGACGGCGACCATAATTCTCCTCCTGTGTGCTCGGCTACACATGCAGATTCTTCAGTGGACCCTGATGGAATTACCACTAACCTATCCTATCCACTTAAGTCAAGTGTGTCGGTCGTCCCTCATATGGTGGATGAGCTCTTCGGACATTTTGGAGGGATGACCCTTTGTTCCAGCCCAAACCACAGTGACCACGGATGCCTCCCAATTCAGGTGCCGGGGCATTGTTTGGGCAGGACAGTCCAAGGCCTGTGGTCCCCCATAGAGACCTGCTTGCATATCAATGTCCTGGAAATGAGGGTGGTCCTTCTAGCATTGCAGGTCCTTCATGCCTTTCTTCCTGTGGGAACAATTGCCTTTCAGTCAGACAATATGTCAGTAGTCTGGCATATCTGTATCAACAAACCAGGAGGGACCAGATCTTACCCCCTTTGTCGCAAGGTCATGAGAGTGTGGGAATGGGTGATCTCCACCGGTCGCTTTCTCATCGCAATGCACATTCCAGGACAGTCCAACATTCTAGTGGACAGGCTAAGTCAGATCATTCTGATGCCTTACGAGTGGTCTCTGAATCTGTCAATAGCGGAACAGCTCTTCAGTGAATGGGGTCAACCTTGCTGAGATCTCTTCGCATCTCCTTCCAACGCGAAATGCAGCAGGTTTTTCTCACTGAACCCCCTGCCGGAGCCAGAGACACTCTAGTTCATGCTTGGCCTCCCAGTCTTCTGTATGCTGACCCGCCAGTATCTCTCATCCCGAGGTTTCTGCAGAAAGCCTGTCGACTGGGGAGCTAGGTGATCCTTATTGCTCCATTCTGGCCTCGCTAGGTATGGTTTCCCTTCCTTTGGTCTCCCCTTCTAGCTCCACCTTGGATCGTAGAATCCTATTCAGGATCTGATTTCACACCCATCGGGGATGCCTCGTCCGAGTCTGGGCAGCCTGAAGCTCACAGCTTCGCTGCTCCAGTTCCTGTGATTGCTAGGCCTCCTGGACTTTCCTCCTCAGTTAAGTGTATTTTGATAGCTGCTCATAAGTCTTCAACCAGAAAGGTTTATCACAGCAAGTGGAAACGTTTTTCTTTCTGGGTCTTTCAGAGAAGTTTAGATCCTTTCACGGCTCCTATTTCCGCTATGCTTGATTTTCTAGCTTATATTTTCCGGTATGGAGCTAGTTCTTCTACTGTCAAAGTTCAGTTGGCTGCCATTTCTCATTTTTATGTGGGTGAGAATTCTGTATCTTTGGCATCTTCTAGATTGTGTAAAGCCTTTATCAAAGGCACTTTTTTGCTAAGATCCTGCCCCCCGTGGGACCTTATTATGGTTCTCCAAGCTGTGGTCACGCCGCCTTTCGAGCCTGCCGCTACTGCAGATCTAAAATTTCTGTCTTGGAAAACAGCTTTTCTGGTTGCTATTACCTCTTCTAGAACGGTTTCAGAATTACAGGCCTTGTCCATTAAACTTCCGTACATGATTTTTCATAGAGTTTTTCTTTGAACCAGCCCATCTTTTCTTCCTAAGGTAGTGTCACCAGTCAATATCAATCAGACTATAAATTTGCCTGTGTTTTTTCCCAATTTTACCAACAGGATGGAATACAAGCTACACATGTTGGATGTTCATATACCGTTATGATTCTATTTACACAGGACAAAAAGTTTCATAAATCTGATCAATTGTTTGTTTCATTGTATAGACCCATTTTGGGCAAACCTATTTCCAAGGTCAGACTAGCTAGATGGATTTCTTCATACATCCTGCAGGTCTATAAGGACAAAGGCATGTCTCCTCCAGGTCAGGTTAAAGCTCATTCCACTACGTCCATGGCTGCATCTGCAGCTTTCTGGTCTAGTGTGTCTTTGGATGACATTTGCTTTGCAGCTACTTGGTCCTCATCTCATACATTTATTTCTCATTACAAATTGGATTTGAATTCTAGAAGGAGAGCATCCTTTGGCTCCTCAGTGCTCCAGAATATCCTTCCATGAGGGCCTCCCAGGAGTATAGTAGATGGGGACTCTGCCCCACAGGTTGAAGACCAAATGAAGTAAACTACTTCAGATAAATAAGTTATGTACTCACCATAACATTCCATCTGAGTAGTTGTACTTCATTTGTCTTCAACCGTCCCTCCCTCCTTCCCCCGGACCTTGGCGCATGTTCAGCCTACGGGCTGCAGAATAGGTCACAAGTATGTTATCAGGTCGGGTTCTAAGTATAAGTTCAGCAAACTCGATCTGGGGATGGAAGGCAGTTGAGGTGTATTATGGGTAAGGGGAGGAGTCTGGAGCTCGGAGCTGATGCTAGTAATATTTGCCAGCTCGGATCCTATATGGATCCGTATTCCCCAGAGGTTGAAGACAAATGAAGTACAACTACTCGGATGGAAAGCTATGATGAGTACATAACTTCTTTTTATTAAGTACTTCATACTTATATTGCATTGGTCAATTACAAGCATTCATTTAACCCCGGTGGAAACAAGCCTCCTAACCTTATAATCCACCTTTTTTCTTTTTGGTCCAACATCTTGTGCCACCCACCTTTATTATTCCTCTTAAGACTAATTTTATCAATAATAGTAAAATAAAACCTAGCTGTGGTATGTTGCAAAGTATGTTTATGTAAAGCATTAAATGTTTTTTTTTACATCTAATATCACTTAAATGTTCCATTATCCTGAATTTTAAAGGGTGGCAAGTCTGACCAATGTAAAAAGCTGAACAGTTACATGTGGCTATATATATCACCCAATCTGTATTACAGTTGCCAAACACTTTTATATGAAAAACCTGTGAAGTATTTGAAGATGAAAATTGCTCAGTTTTACAAACATGTTTGCAGTTACTACAGTGTCCACAAGGTTGTCATCCTTTTATCAAATTCCCCTCCTAGTGATACTTGACCCGTAATTGAACCTGTATCCATACCTCTCAACCTGGAAACATCAAAAATCTGGACAAGGCCCATAAATAGATACAAATCTGTACGCTGATTAATGTAAAATTTGCATACATAAACTACCCCACCTACTCCAATGGAATTGTGGGCTACCAACTTTGAAACGCAAACTGAAGAACGGAACCAAAATATAGCACCAGAGTCCCCGTGCAGCCATTTCAATGTCCCATTACCTGGCTATTTCACCCCATTTACCATAAACGCTAATGTGTGCATACTGCTTTACTTCTACAATGATTATTTGGATTTTAGTTTTTTTACATTTTTATAGCACAATGCGTAAACACTAATAGATATCTGCTAAAAAGCAATGCTGTCTAACAATGAAAATAGACTTGGCATTAAAACTTCTCTGACCTTGAAACTCACATTCGTTGAAACAGCATTGAAACCCACATCACATCCAAAGAAAATGCATCTGGCCAGTGGTGGATTGGGCTGTTTTCAAATCAGTGGCCCCTTGCACACAAAACAAGAAACATACATGCGTTCTTTGATACACCTTCCTGACTTTATTAAATTATATTCCTTGTATAATACAGCACACTTGTTAGACTTAAGTTAGAGCACATTTACATTTATTGTTTAAACATTTTTCTAGTAGGCAATGAAGCAAAATGCATGCACCAGTAATGACAAAACTGCCCTATTCAGAACATCTCCATGATAGCAGATAGCAGTCTACTTCCACACACAATTGCATTTTAAATTTATTGTTTGAACATTTTTCCAGTAGGCAATGAAGCAAAATGCATGCACCGATAATGACAAAACTGCCCTGTTCAGAGCATCTCCATGATAACAGTCTACTTCTACATGCACTGTGTATGTATGTGTGTGTATATATATATATATATATATATATATATTTTTTTTTTTTTTTTTTTTTCAAATCTGCACTTGCACAAACACAAAAGAATAAGAAATCTCCCAGAACACAGATCACTGTCAGCATGTGTACAGAAACTTCACCAACAGTGTTTTCTAATGGCAGGCAGCCATTGCCATGTTGACTAAAGGCACCTAATAATTGCCAATTATGAACTTAATCTGTAGAGATGCCATACCGTGGGTGCAAGCTGTTAAGATATCCTTAAAACTCTTGGGGTGAATTCCTCGACATCCATTTCTCAAACTCATAGCAGTATGGTTATGATTGGAGACCCATGTTATAGTTTTCAAGCTTGACGTAGCCTTCCTTAAGAACTATATTTTGATAACTTTGCAGGCACACTGAAGCTATGCAAAGCATAAAGAAAGTGAAGCAATTCACGTCTTGTCCCTACACTTGACAACGTCTAAGAATGTGATCTCCCTGCTAACGCTGTGCACTTTTGATTTTTTTTACCACTGCTACATTCTGTGTATTCAGTAAAACATTTATTTTCCTGGCACCCACTGCAAGTACCCTGTCCCCATACCCCATCCCTACGTTTTCATGAACAGATGCATTATGTGTTTAATTTATTTCTATCCTTTCATTTTTCTAGTATATGCGTTGTTTATCAACCACCAGCACAAAAAATAAAGCCCATCTCTAGTTACCTTAACATGTGTAAGTCAAGGACAACCTGGTCAGAAAAAAAATCACATCAACTAAACACATAAGTTGATTTATTCCTTACCAACGTATGCATATGAAGGCAATCAAATTCCACTGACTCAGTACTCAACATCCGTGCTACCAGGCCCAACACAGCGCACAGACATATTTTTTTACATGAGCTTGTACTTTGCTCTGCATAAGTGGCACTTGTGACTTGGTTCCACAAATACCCATCTCACAGGCTCCCATTTCCACAAGTCACAAGCTCACTCACCATCTCTCTCTCTCACACACACACACACACACACACACACACACACACCCTACCTCTGCAGCTGACTTCCAGAAGATAAGTCCAATGATGGTACTGGTTCTGCATGGCAAAAGTAAAATAATCCTGTCCTGTGTCCTGCCCAAATGAAAAAAGTAAATCCTGTGTTCTGCCCGAACGGCAGATGTAAGTGCAATAGGCACGTGAATGCTTAGTAAACGGCAGTCCTATTCAAATAGACGCGCAGCATGCTGACGGAGCTGATGTCATCGTGCACGTGATGACATCACCTCCGAAAGCATGAAAATTTAAAAAATAGATAAAAAATCAGAAATATTGGGGTGCCACTGTAGAATCGTGGCACCCCATTATTGGGACCCGAAAACTCGGTAAAAACAGAGTTATTCGGGATGGTTGAGAGGTCTGCCTGTATCTATAATTTTTTTATAATGATTAAACCAGTCCCCTAGTGTTTTTCCACACCTAAATGTAAACAAACAATTAGCTGGTAAAATATTACGTAAATCATCATCCAAAAGCAATATGTGCCAGTATTTCCTCACAAGACCCATAAAAAGTATTGTATTTCCAAAATTAGTAACCAATCTTAGAGGCCCTCTGCCACCTTTTTAGATTTATATTTTAACAGCTGCTTCCTATCTGTGTCCTGCGTGGAGCTTAATATTTTCTGTACATCTGTGTTATATCCCCTTTCAACAAATCTCTGAACCAAATCCTCAGTCTCTTGAACATATTCTGATTCAAAAGAACAAGAAGGAAGGAGGACTGCTGTCTTGTTTTTTGGTTCATTTGATTCTTCAGTGGGACTAAGCACCTGATGACTACACTTGCATGAAATTGTTGGGTTCTTGCCATTTTAAGCATAGCCAATTTCCGCATGTGAAAATCAAACCTTGTACTTTGTGTCTGTAAGGTAAACACCTTAACCATTATGCCAGCCTCCCACCGTAGAGGAAAGTGAATCTTCCAATACTTTACACACTGCCATAACTCGGATGCGAACCAAAGTTACTGCAGCGACAACACAGAGTGCTAATGACTACACAATCACGGCAAGCTATCTGGAGAGAGTCGCTGTCACAACTAAAACTTTCCTTCAGGATTTTGCATTTCGCGTCAACCATAGCCAGAGCTAAAAACATACTGTCACCTAAACTCGAATACTGTTTACCAGTAATTACCTTCCACTTGTCATATTAACACAGAAAAAATACAAATGACAGACAACCAAATATTCATATTTGCAATTTTAGCTGGTTCCTGTACCCACTATGCCTAATGGCTCCCAGTCAAGCACAGCACCTCATACCTCCTGAACTGATTACTATTTAATATCCTACTAGGATGTTATCTCCAACTAAGAAAATAAATGCAATTCCCCCAGGGGCAGTCAGATCAATAGTTTAATGCTTGTCCAACCTCCATTTAAAACTGTGGTAGGTGAAAAAGCTTTCTCCATTCTAGGATCTGCCAAATGGAATCATCTCCTTCCTAAATTAAAGACATTAGAACCAATGAATGCATTAAAAAAACTTGCACAGTAAAGCCACGTGCAGTGATTTCAAGGACACAGTGGTTGATTAAAACCGAGCAATGATGCCATGGTCTTGACATCTTGAATAGTATATATAAATGTGTGCTGAGCTACTGTATGCAGTATATATAGGGGTGTGCTTTTCTGTTACTACTGTGTTGCTTACTGCATTTCTACATACTGAAGGTTATGCAGCATCCTTATTATGTTATATTTTCTTTGTGATTGTAACATTGTATTTCATTCTGTCTTGCTTTATATACTGATCTCCATGCTCAGGTTGTGGCGGAAAAGGATCAGTGGACCAGTCTGCCTGTCTAGTTAAAAAGTAGTAAAATTAAAAAAAAATACAAGTAAAATAAAGTAGACCCTTTTGTAGAGCATGATTTTGCTTCATACTGAATTTAGTTGTACTCTGTGCGAATTTGTACTTTATTTTACAGACTGTGTCAAATTCTTTTTGTGTACTTTTTTGAAATTTCACAGCGAAAATCACAATTGGGTAAATTCAGGTTTAGTACTAGAAATTAGTGCCCCTGTCACACACAGTTTTCATTATGGTGTTAATGAGGTGCCAGAATAGTTTTAAAAAATGTTGGTGTCCTGACTTGAGATTTTTTTTAAATAAATTGCCCTTTTCATCACAAATATGCTCTGTGCTACTACTACTACAAGCATTGTTACTTTAGAACTGTCAACTGTCACTCATAAAAGTCCTTCAGAAGTTTGTGTACACAACTACTTTCCTTCATTTCAGACAATCTGCTGTCTCCAGTGCAGTATGGATTCTGCCCTAATCAGAGCACTACTTCAGCCCTCCTTAACTTCCAACCACTATAATTCAAAACAGAAATGAGAAGCTTGCACGTACTGAAGGCTTTTGATGCTGTTTCACACACACAGCTGCTATAAAAATGGTCCTCCCTAGGCCTAGGTATACCCGCACTCCTTTGGTTTGGCAGCTAGCAGTCCTGCAGACAACAGACTGTTAAATGGCAGGATAATATCAACCCTTTCATTCCTATGGTAGTATGAGTATCCCAGGGCTCCATTCTAGGCCCTCTCATATTCAGTGTATTTGTGAATGACCTCCAATCTAAGTAAAAATGCAAAAATTAGCTGGTGTGATGACTCCACTTTCATCTGTGCTGCTTAAAAATGGATATGCGGCAACAACTAACTCAGGATTCCCTTCTCTTAACTTCATTTGAAATGTGGCTGCCTGACTCCCAAATTATACTAAATCCCCAAAAATCTAAGTTCACCTTATTCACCACAAAATGACTTTCTACACAGAAATTCCTCTTCATTCTAGCCTCCAGAAACATAAAATGAATTAGTAACACACACCAAGCTACTAGGTGTAATAATTGATTACACTTTAACATTTGACTATCATGTAAAAGACATAATACAAAAAAATAATTGAAAATTGGCATCCTGTACAAAATAAAATACTGACCTAACAAGTGATGCTTGAAAAGTCATTGCTTTAACTTAGTTTTCTCCCTACTGTCCTGTGTGCAGTGAGCCCCCATTTGCATTAATCTGCATGCAACTCTGACCAATCATCTTGAGCAGTGTAGAGTAACCAGAATTGCTGCTAGTATACAAATCTCACTGTTGTGCCTCACTCCTTGACTCTTATCTCAGCTGCATACCACACATAACCTTATTCAAACACCTGAAAAATGTCTTACCCTAACTCACATCCTTCAACACTACTCATCAAATAGCTCAGTAGATAAATAAAACTACTGCTTTACTAAATCACACAACTCTGCTGGTGATTCTCTCTATTCCACCTACATTTGAAAAATCAAGAACTTCACCCCCCCCCCCCTTTAAACAAATGCCTTAGGTGAAATCTTTCAAGTCTCAGTTACAACTTCTAATGAACATGTCTGTCTTCTGCTAAACTCTTGGCTAGACAAAAATTCCAGTCCATCTTATGCTAGATTATAAGCTATGCTGTTCCTCACATTATTTAAGGACACTATATGGACATATATTTATAGCATGTATTTCTATATCATTTCTTCCTAAACACTTATTTTCCTCTCTCCTTTCCATACCACTTCCTATTCTCCTCACATCCAACATTTTTTTATTACACATTCTTATATTCCCCTTCAGCCTCTCTTGCCTCACTACTTTACTTCTTTTGTCCCCTTTCACATCACATTACATCCTTTCGGTATCTCCCTCTACTAGGCTTCATACCATACACTGGCACCTTACAGCCACTCTTCATGACAATAATCCTACATCTTCTTACTCAATATTACCCAGTCTTCCTCACACTCAGACTGTCTACTAATTGTCTTTTTGAACATCTGCTACACCCAGTGCACAATCTAACCACTTTCTATGCTGGCACCTCTACCTATTTCCATGGGGTTACCTCACAGACTTGCCTTTACACCTTGCTCCTCCTGCACACTGCTGTATAACTCACTTCCACCAACACTTTACATAAATACCCTTTTCTTCAAATCTCACTTTTTTAAAAGCAGCTATCACAAGTTACTGTTTTATTTCCTTTCATGTATTAGACTTTTATTCATGACTTTAAAAAAGATTTTATCTGTGATATGTGCTGTTGTCTTTTCTAAAACTCTGTTTTACTGAGTGTACTAGTACTCTTTCTGTTAAATTGCTTAAAGTCATTGTAATTTTTCTTATGTGCTTTTTGTACATTTACATTTAGTACATGTCATGTTTAGAGGTTTTCTCCTCTGGCCTGCGCTGCAGTAAACAGATGCTAGTAAATACATATGTATACACATACATACTTTTATTGCATTTTAAACATAAACAAACATGGAAATAATCCAATTAAAATTGAAATATTTGACTTAATAAAGAGGAAAAAGATAAAAACAAGCTGTAAGCCATGATATAAAAAAAAACATAAACCAACTGTTTACAAGGTGTCTACTAAATAAAAATGTCCTAACAAATGTCACAGTTATAAATTGTCCTAAAAATATCATTGCTAATTTAATAGTTCTTTTAAACTTTTCCAAGCATTGTATGAAGATTCTTGTAGATTTTGTCTTTAATGGTCATAAGTTCCATTTGACAAACTTCAGTTCCAGTGTTCAAAAATTTGAAGGAGGGAGTAGATTCATTCTTCAGTTTCTTGCTATTACTTTCCTTACAGTGGCTAGTATGTGCCACAGAATTGGATATTTCAGTCTTGTAACACACTTGAGAATTGGAGTATTAAAAAGAACTAGCGTTTTTATAGTAAGTTTGTCAGAAAATAAAGCCTTAGGAATACATTGATCTTTCTAATATGGCTTAATTATAATACATTCAAAGAACATATGCTCTGAGTCATCTTTAATGTCTAACTTACATCTCCAGCAAACCAACTTGTTTTTGGATATTAATTCTATTCTGTGTGGAGTAAAAAAAAAAAAAAAAAAATACAGCATATTAAATGTGGCAGGTGACTGCGGTGGTGCAGCGGTTAGAGTTGTCGCCTCACAGCAAGTTGTTCTCCGGTTCGATTCTTGGCTGGGGTGGCTTCTGTACAGAGTCTGCATGTCCACCCTGTAGTCGCATGGGTTTCCTCCCACATTCCAAAAACATGCAGTAGTTGGATTGGAGACACTAAACTGGCTGTAGGTGCGAGTGAGTGGTACATATGAGCTACCATGACAGGGCTAGTGTTGGCTTGAGATGATTGTCACTGTTGAAGTGACACCCCAACCCCATGTGCAAAAAATGGGAAAAAGGGGTTGAGGATGGATGGATGAATAGAGTAAAAAAAAATCTGTAAAAATTTCCATGAGAATAATTTCCATTTAAGGGAACGTGGTTTGTTTAGATGATAATAAAATTAGTTTTTATTTAATTTTGTTTTCAGGAAATTGTGTACAATTTTGTACATGCAACCATAGGTCATTTTCCATATCAAATGTATTGATTATGCATTGAGCATAATACAAGTTTCCTTTATTGATTAACTGGGACCAATATATCAGATTATTTTCTTTGAAAGTGGTCATTACAGATAGATTTAGAGTAGAAATATTATTTTGAGTATAAGCTATTGGAAAAATAAGGAAAAAACAAGCTTTCTACATTGGATTTCTACAGATAAAATTTCTCATGTATTCAATGTAATAGTAATCTGAAATGGAAACGCATGATCCGGTGTGGCGACCCCTAATGGAAACAGCCGAAAGAAAAAAAAATCAATGTAATAGTAATATAATTAGAATTAACTGTTTTGGTTAGGATTACTTGTAAAGTATTCTTTTAATAGCCAGAGCAAGAAATTATTTGGGGTTAAATAATTATAGTTTTTAGAGGAATTAGTTTGTACCCAAAGGTTTCTTGGAAGTCCTTCCATTTAGCAGTATAGTAACTATTTGACCAAATACATACTTTTGAGAGGTCCCCAATGTGTTTTTGTTGCCACGGCTGAGACAGTGTTGTGAGCATTATAATAAGTCTGGGAATACCTTTTGATAGTAGCAACAAACTTTATACACACTAAGAAATGGACATAAAATATAACCTGTAAGTGTTTCACTCCTCCTTAATAAACTATTATTAATTCTGCATAGTAAATCTGCAGTTAGTAGAAGATGGGGAAAAGCATTGTTGGAATTGTTGTCAGTCACTTTTCCTTGGGGCTGCACAAGGTTACATGATTTAAGTAGATTATAAATAAAGGAGACTAAGAAGGAGGGAATTGGTTGGGAAAAAGTATTGCTGAAAAGAAGCTGAACCTAGCGGAGAAGGTCTGTGTTGCTGATAAAGATCCTTTGTATGTCCATCCTGGTTCACCTTAGTATAACATCATTCTCGGACCATAGCATTTTAACATAGTCATAGACCTTCAGATTACTCGGGTGTCACACAAGCTCCATCTCTCATTTTAACATAGTCATAGACCTTCAGATTACTCAGGTGTCACACAAGCTCCGTCGCTCTGTCATTTTAACGTAGCCATAGACCTTCAGATTACTCTGTCACACAAGCTCCGCCTCTCTGTCAGTCTTGTACTTAAGTACATCATTTAGTCATCTGATTTCCCAACTGTGTGCCCCTGTGCGTAACAGAAAAGTTCCCGGAATCAAAACAAAAATAATTACTTGTGCAACTGAATGGAAACAAAAATATTAGAGATTTTGTCTGCACTATGACAGACTTTTTCTGTTTTCAATTTTATCAGTGAGCTATACTTGATCAGTTTTTGCTGCATCTGTTTTTTTTTTCACAGTTCCAAAAATGCATTTTGCCATCTTCCACTAACTGCAGTTTTACTGTGCTGAATTATTCAAGCAATAATGACTGATAAGGGTAGGCATTATTAAGGAAATAATGGACCAGCCAGGGGTGTTATGAGAACAGTCACCACAGGCAGAGCACCTCTCCACCCCTGGAAGGTCAGTTATTTCTCCTATAATGTCCACCCAGGATGGATGAACTGTTAAAATTGTTTTGTACTTGTTTTTCTTAGTATACTTTTTTATGCTGTTTAATGTTTCAGACTTGCTGTAGCATGTAAAGTACTTTCTTTATCATCAGTTACAAAATTGAAAGCTACATTGTTCTAGTATTTAATATCCCCATTAGAAAGACACACAAACATGCAAAAATGCGCCCAGCAATTACTGCTACTTTCTTGGCTGATTAGACTTCAGATGTTTCATTGTGATTAAATAAATGAAAAAAAAAAAATACAGTAAGGCATTGCCTAATTTTGGTTTCTGTCCTGAAAATGATTTTCTGGCAAATGTTGATTATTTTCAGTCAGTGAAGGAGACATTATAGCTTCATACTACTAATTGTTCAGAAAATCTCCCTCCCCGACATCATTGGAATTTACTATGAATTCTTGTGCAAATAAGTTTAGGATTCTCTCTCTCTGTGTCAATCAACATTGTTAGTTTCATCTCTGGTTTATCCAAAATTCTTGAGCAGCGAGGTCAAGTATTATCTTTCAGTCTCTCACGCACAAATTTTTCTTTTCTTTTTTTTTTTTTCTTAAATGCTCACTAAGCAGCAAAGCCTCGTTCCATTCTAACACGCGAGACTCCTCCTGTCTCTCTTCTGCAGGAATTTGACATTGTTAGTAGTAGCAGCCCATGTGTATATATACACCCTGGTGGTCTAGCTCCACCCTGGTTTCCTTTGCCTTTCTTTGTCTGCTTATCTTTTCCTTAATAGTCGTCTTGTAAAAAAAAAAAAAAAAAATGGCAGCCATTTTTTTTTCCTGTTCAAGCTTCAGTTCAGCTTAATATGTTGCCGTGAAGTGGTAAAATTGTGTGTTTTTTGTTTTTTGTTTTACCCTGGTGATATCTGTACATTAATACCCTGTTTAAGAACATTTGCTGTCCAGTAGCATGTTCATGTACATTCAGCCCATTATCTAATAATAATTTCTTAAGGAGGACTGAAACCCCTTACAGGTTATTTTTATGCCCATCATTTCATTGTTTGATTAAAGTCAGTAGCCCTTGACAAAATGCATTCTGAGAATTATGACGCAGATCACAACAAAGTCTCTCTTATAACACATTGGACAAAGTTTGGGTTTTATAATAGCTGTACTATTTTGTGTATAGCCTTTTACTTGCATGAGGTATCTCTTTTTTTTTTCAGTTTAGTCCCCCAAGCCATATTTTATTTTCTTAGCTTCATTCAGAATTAACTGCATGGAAGCAATAGTCCCAAACTCACTCAGTCTATAACAGTTTCTTATGTTAAGGGATGTGTTTTCTAAAAAGTGAGATAATAATTAAGCTATGTCAGTGTAGTTCAGATAGGTAATGCTACGAGGTACTAGTGAGATTCATCTTGCATTCATGGGTTTGATTCCCTTAGATTCCATATACAAACTGTGTGACTGTCTTGAGTAGGCCATTTATTTAATCAGTGCACCTGTGTCATCCCTGAAAAGCCACATTTGCAGCTGGTGGGGTAAAAAGTGGTCTCTGGTGATATTGTGTCATCACAAGTCCACAAAGTACATAGAAGGTCATGCTTCTAAGTGTAAGGCACCTCTTTAGAGAACTTTACAGATGAACTGGTATTTTCACTTAATCGTTATCACTCAGGTTCTCAGCTGTTATTGAGGTGCCTCCTGTGCCCATGATGCAAGGTTTGACGACTCCTAACTTTGACTCCTTCTACCTCCAGTGTATTTTTGAGCTAGTTACTTAACCAGTCATTGCTCCTAAGTCACTACAGGAAAGGAATGGTTATGTCCAGTCGGCTTCCCCTGGTCGAGAAACATGTAAAATGATAAAGTATATCCCCTTACTACTACTACTTACTTACACTTACCATTTCTGATGAACTTCAGTGGTATTAAATTGAACGAAAACGTTAAGTAAGGTAGTGGTGTCCGTTTTGTTCCCTCACCGGCAGTCTTTTCAGTTCTTTGGTTTTACAGTTTATATCCCCTTACTACTTTGTTGTACTTAAAGCTGTTGCTATTTTTTTTTTACTGTTTATTGTATTTATTGCATTTATGTCTGTTCTTTTTAAATATTTTATATGTATTTAATCCTACAGTGATTAGGCTCAAACTTTTTTTATTTTATTCTATTTTTTCTTGCTTCTTTATACCTGTTCCCCACAGCTTCATGCAGCTGATTGGCCAGTTCACTTCCCATTATAGAGAGAGACATTCTCAGTGGGGCATTATTAAGGCAATACTAAAAATAAAATAAACCAAGCAGTGTTAATACTAAACAAGTGTTTAATAAAACAGAGCTTTCAGGTCAAACAAACCCTTCATCAGTATATACAAATTCTAACACATACTAACCATATTTATACCATTAAAAATCACACAGCCATTAATTATTTAATTACAATTGACATCCTAGTTAAAAACAATAATTAAAGTTTAGTTTAAAAGCATAGGTCTCTATTTCAAGCACATTTGTTTATGTCTGCCCTAGAGCATGTACAAGCATAGCCCTGGCTATTTCTTCCCAGAATATTTACTTCCCTGGTCCCCTGTCTAGCAGGGCGACTGATGTGATCCTCGGGGTGAATTTCCCATCTCCCATCCAATCATCAAGGTTCCTTTTGAAGAGGGCCAAAGAGGCACTCAGCTTGACATGTATAAGAAGTATATTCCTTTATATTATAGGGAGTCTCTGGGTCAGGAACCTATCCCTCCAGCATGTTTTGCTCATTGTGATGACCAGGTTTAGATCCCTGGAGCGTGTGGCTCTGAGGGATTGGGATTTCTTTAAGTGTAGCATGTCCAACAGCTCTGGGTTTGACCTGGCCTTATATGTTAAGCAGACATCGCCTCTGAGTAGGCGATGTGCGACAGAGTAGAGCTGGAGTTTTTTTTTAGACGGTCAGCATAGGGCATCTGCTTTAGGCTTGTGATTCTGTTAGTGAGGTATTTATGTGGCCTTTCCAGTTGTTGCAGATGTCTTGTGAGGTACATACCAAATGGGCGTTGTACTCTATAATGGGTCTAATGAGGGATGAGTACAGTGGTAAACCGACCTTCTTTTTTCTGGATGAAAAGCCCTTAGTGATGAGGTGTGCCACATAGATGGATTTCCTGACTGTTGTGGCGATGTGGTTATCGAGGGTGAGACCACTGCCTACCTGTGTCTCTAAGTCCCTTATCACACTTTCGGTGTTTAATATACTGCCACTTATGTGGTAATTCAGTTCCACTTGAAACCATCGAATGTTCAGAACATCGAAGTTCTGATCATCGAGACCAGAACATCGATGTTCAGAACATCAAAGGTTCAAGGTGAACCACAGAAAAAGACATAAACTTTCAAAAATTATTTTATGCAGGGGGGGTTGCCCCCCTGTGTCCCCCACACCCCCCTACTTTAATATTCCAACTCCGAGATCGCACTACAGTGGGGTAAGGGAAATCTCCCGTTTACTGCTGTATGCGGTAGCGCTAAACAGGAGATTTCCCGTACCCTATCTGCAGTGCCAACACTCAAATTGCACACACACAATAAGCAGGGCACTTTGCTGCCCTGCATATACACCCAAATGTTTACCTTTTTACTTACCTGGCACTTCCACTTTGAACCTTCGATGTTTATGGTCTCGATGATCAGAACTTCGGTGTTCTGATCATTCAGTGGTTTCAAGTGGAACCGGTAATTCATGGGTATCTGTTTTTTTCCGAAGAGGATAACTATACATTTCTTGGCATTGAGCTTGAGCCCATGGCTCTGGCACCAAGCATCTGTTTCTGTAAGGCCCTTTTGTAGAATATCCACATCATTTGGGGATTCAATAATGGCTCCCAGTTTGCAGTCATCTGTGAACTTTGTTAGCCAGAGTCCCTTAGTGCTGGCCTGTACTTCAGAGAAGTAGATACCAAACAAGAGTGGTCCCAGAATTGAACTCTGAGATACTCCACATGTCACTTGTCTGGAGCTGGATTTTGAGTCTGCTACTTTTACAGTGTGGGTTCTGTCAGTAAGCCAGTTGGCAACCCATCAAGTGATATAGGGATTAATGCCCAGCTTAGTAAGTTTATCTATTATTCCAGAGTATGGGGATGGTGTCAAAGGCCTTGGGGAGGTCCAGATAGGCTGTGTGGACCACTTTGCCCTCGTCCATGGCTTTGGAGACTGATTTGAAGAAGGCAATCAGGTTGAGGAGACCAGATTGACCCTTTACGAAACCAAACTAGGTGGGGTCCAGTGTTTGAAGGTTGCCAATGTCTTTTTTTTTATAATTTCCATGATAACTTGTTCCATGGCTTTGCAGATCAGGCTCGTCAGACTGGTGGGACAATAGTTCCCAGGATCCAAGGTGGATCCACCCTTGTGGAGTGGGATAACTGTAGCTGTGTGCCACTCATTGGGTATGAAGCCTGAGGTGAGGCTGTGATTAAACATGACACTTAGGTGAGGTGCCAGTTCATTTTGTAGTTTATGTAGTACACAGCCCGGGATGTTGTCTGGTCCCATGGATGCTGTATTCTTAGCTATGGAGAGTGCGTGTTTTACCTGTGTGGTAGTGATTACCGGAATTTGTCAATCTTTTGGTATTGAGATGGGCCCTTTAGGGAGTGAGAGGGGGATGAAGTTGGCACTGAATCGATCTGCCAGGATATTGGCAATATCCTTGGGATCAGTATATTTACTGTCATTCTGTTGTACCACAGAGCAGATCTGAGCATTGCCATTTAGATTCTTGGCATAACTATAGAATGCCTTGTGATTGTCCTTGGAATCTTTGGCAATTTTATTTTCGTAACTAGCTTTGGAGGATTTTATGAGGGATCTCAGCTTCTTACTGAGGCTAGTAAGGGAGTATTTTGCATCCTGGGATTTTCCTCTTTTCTGCAACAGTTTCTTCCTTCTGTTGTATAGTTTGTTTATGGCAGGGGACCACCAGATTGGCTTCCTTTTTTTGGAGGAGAGTGTCTTGGTTCTATTTGGAATGGCGCGATTCATGCATGAGTGGATGTGCTTTTACATTGCCTTATTGTGGGATTCAGCAGTCGAACTTTCAGTTCCTGTCTGCATAGGTGTCATGAAGTTTGTCACTTCTGACTTGAATAGCATGAAGTTAGCTTTGGAGAAGTGGTTTATGGAGGTTTCCCTACTGGGGGTGGGGGTGGGATGTGGACGTCAAGGGTGATTAGCTTATGGTCAGACCTGACCAATGAGGTGGTAACCACTGGTGTGGAGCATCGATCTCCCATATTGGTAATGACCAGGTCTAGGATATTTGAGCCCTTGGTGGGACTATAGATTAGTTGATCGAGGGAATTGGAATTTATGAATTCCATGAACCGTTGGGCAAAGGTGTTGGTACCAGAGTAGTTTTCCCAATTAATGGCAGGGTAGTTGAAATCACCCAGTATTAAGGTGTTTGGTTGTATCTTAATATTTTCCAGTATGTTTAGAAAGGTGTAGTGAGAATCTTGGAGCATGATGGGGGATCTGTAGCATTTATAGACTTATTCACAACTTCACTGTTCACATTCTTAAGTGTACTCTCATCAGCTAAAAAAGAAGACATGTTACTAAGATACATTTGTTTATCCATAATAATAACAGCACCACCTTTATTTGCTTCTTTTATGATGATACTATCATCCATCATTAGTTTTTTCAAAGAAGCACATTCATCAATAGATAAATTAAACATCCTTCTAAAAGAGCCATTGTTATACATTTGTTTAATCTGTTTTTTTTCACAGATAGTAGAAAAGGCAGAAACCACTGGGTGGTTGTTTGGTACAAATACGCTTGAACATTTACATATATTATTTTGTAATGCCTCATGTTTAAATATAAGTTTTAAATCTAGGTTACAAGCAAAGAGTTTTAAATCTGTCAGTATAGAACTTAGACCATCAACAGCACAGGGAATAAAGTTTAGTCATTTGCTTAATGTTAAATCAGAAGGTGTAAGTTCTGTCTTTGATAAGTTAATGACAGAATTCACATTAACAGTATCAAAGTGTCTGTTTCTGGATTCTGAAGTTACTTCGACTACTTCCTCGTTTCCTTTGTATGAAGCGACCCCTGGAATGCTCTCATTTATTCTCTGTAACGTGTTCTAGTAATTTTGGGCATACGACCGTCTGTTCCGATGGAAAAAAATGCTTCAGTGGACTGGGAATTCCTTATCAGTTGTGGGCGTGTATTCGCTGATGTCACCGATGAAGTTAATGGAGTTGAATTAGCCATCAATCCATTCTGTTGAGATTCATTGCAGTTAGGCTGTATATTACTCTGTTGAGCAGCATTTAAAGACTCAAAGTAACATCATATAACTCATCTAGAGAGTTAGACTGCTTATTTGGAACAGAAACAGCATTTCTGACAGTCTCGGTGTTGCGTTTCATTTTCGGCCAAGCAAAAATCTGGCTGTTGCTGTAATCATTAATGTCTCTATTCAGTTTATGCCATTTAGCTTTCTCAAAGCTCTCATCCAGTTTGGAGAACTTTTCAAGCAATTTATCATAGTCAGATACATACTTGGGAAATAAGTTAGATGCAGATATGTTGTTTTCTCTAATTCATATATTTCAGTGTGCCAGCTCTGCTTCATTCTTAGTAAAAAGTCATTCATCAACTTCATGTAATCCAAACAAAGCTGTAAATTCATCTCCTGCCATTTTTGCAACAAGGCAGGATATAAATTAGCATATGAGGGCATTTTCAGGACTCTTAAGCCACAAGGTACTATGCCCAATTCCAAATACGCAAAAAAACGGTAGCGCTGGCACTGTAATGCTTTAAATTTTCTTACCTTCTTCTCAAGGATGGCAGAAAGATGTAAATAATTACATTCATCTTCATTTTGTTGTGGAGGTTTATTTTGGGATAATACAAGTTCTCTTAGTACAGTCCAAAACTGGATTAGAAGACAGAACCGAGATCTCATTTAGTTTGCGACTCATTTGCAAGCTGTGTTGTAGAAGATAAAGCATCTCTGCATTTGGATATCAGTACAAATCTCAATGCAACCAAACAATTGCAGAACAAAGCTTAGTCAATAAAACCAGTACTAAAAATAAAATAAACCAAGCAACGCTAATACAGAACAAGTGTTTAGTAAAACAGAGCTTACAGGTCAAACAAATCCTTCATCAGTGTATAAAAATTCTAACACATACTAACCATATTTATACCATTAAAAATCACACAGCCTTTAATTATTTAATTAAACAATTGACATCCAAGTTAAAAACAATATTTAAAGTTTAAAAGCATAGGTCTCTATTTCAAGCACATTTGTTTGTCTTAATACAGGTTTCAAAGAGACAGTTTGATTTAAACCCGATAATGCATCTGCACAAAGACATATTATCCATTGATATTCCTTCATTTCAAGTTTATTATTCAAATCTCCACCCTGCACATTTGTTTTTTGAATGGTGTTCAGTTATTCTTTCCTTCAATTTTCTAGTTGATTTTCCAACATAAAATGCCTGACATGCATTACAGGTGGCTAAAATATTGGTTGTGACACATGTTTCTGGACTTGAAAATACATAATTTTTTTTAGTTACTGGATGTAAGAAAAAATATTTTTGTTTATAACATCACAGCAGCAACAATTGTAGCAGGGAAAGGTGCTCAACTTGGCTATTGCTACCCTGTCATTTTCAATATTCATATCCTTATAGCATAACTTCTGTTTTAAATTCTGACAATTTCTATATGAAAAACTAGGTATCATACCAATTATCGGACATAGTTCCAGTAACGATGGTAATATGCACCAATTATTTTTAATAATTTTTCGTATTTCAGAAGTAGCTCTATTATATGTTGTCACAAACCGTAGTTTACCTATATTTACCATGGTCCACAGCAGTATTTTGAGAAGATTGGTTCTCTTAAGAGATTTGTGGATGACCTGTTTTTTTTTTGCCATGGTGATAGAAGGGATGAACTTGAACTCTTTTTGAATTATTTAAATAGTACTGACTTTCTATATTTTTCCATCACATGTTCAGAGACTAGTATTAATTTTCTGGATGTGACAATTATGTTTGATGGGACTAAAATTCAAACTACTGTTTAAAAAAAAAAACACACATAGAAATAAATTCCTTCATCAGTTACAATGCCCCTCGTGTTTGAGTGTTCCCAAGGCACAGTTTATTAGGGTTAGTTGACTTAACACCTCTATAGAAGAATGTAAAAAAAAACAAATGAAGGAATTGAAGGATGAGTTCATTGAGAGGGGCTATAGTAATGAGCCCTTAGACATGGAAATTGAATATGTTTTTTAAGTTTCAGAGAAGAAAGTACAAAACCCTACTTTTCATAGACTATCATGGAAGCATTCCTTGAATCTTGTGTAATCACTAACACAGATTCAAATATAGGTAAACTATGGTTTTGTGACATATTTTTCATATATAAATTGTCAGAACTTAAAACAGAAGTTATGCTATAAGGATATGTATATTAAGAATGACAGAGTAGCAATAGATAAGTTGGGCACCTTTCCCTCTACAATTGTTGTTGCTATGATGTTATAAACAAAAATAATGTTTACTTACATCCAGTAAGTAAAACAAACTATGTATTTTGAAGTCCAACAACATGTGTCACAACCAATATCATTTATTTAGCCACCTGTAATGCATGTCAGGCATTTTATGTTGGAATATCAACTAGAAAATGAATGACTGAACACAATTCAGAAATCAGGAGAAGTATTGATACTAACTCTTTAGCTAAACATATTGGTGAATATGGTAATGGACATAAATTTTCATTTAGAGTGATAAAGTATATAAAGATGTGTGGGTGGGTATTTGAAGAATAAACTTGAAATGAAGGAATATCAATGGATAATACATCTTTGTGCAAATGCATTACCGGGTTTAAATCAAACTGTCTGGTTGAAACCTGTATCAAGACATGAACAAATGTGCTTGAAATACAGACCTATGCTTTTAAACTTTAATTATTGTTTTTAACTAGGATGTTGATTGTTTAATGGCTGTGTGATTTTTAATGGTATATAAATATGGTTAGTATGTGTTAGAATTTTTATACACTGATGAAGGGTTTGTTTGATTTGAAAGCTCTGTTAAACACTTGTTCAGTATTAGCGTTGCTTGGTTTATTTTATTTTTAATATTGGTTCTATTGACTAAACTTTGTTAAGCAATTATTTGGTTGCACTGAGCATTATTTAGGCAGCCATCAAGGTCTTCTTTATAGCTTAAGTCCCTCCACTGCTAGCCAACATGTATGATTTCAACATGTGGGCCCTTATATGACTTCTCTATCCAGCTTTTCAATACTGTATATGCCTATGCACATGTTCACCCAGAAGGCCACTCCATCACCAGAGTTAATAAGACCCATGTGCATTAACCACCCAGCCTGCTTTTGAGTGAGCACAGTCTGCTTTATCTCCCCCTGGGAGAGGCAGGTGGGTCATGCCCCATCACTGCTTCCCACCAGAGCTGACAAGCAAACTCTGGTCACTTGGATCACAGTAAGGAGTCTGTCCTTCTGTGACACCAAGCCAACCCCCCCTTTAAACAATAGTTTTTATAAGTACTAATTTGCTGTTAAACATCTACAGCTGGATAATATAAACCATTATGTATTGTAATCAGTGTTTTTGTATTTACCTCTCCATTTTCACATCCCATTCAGCTCCACATATGACTTTTTTATATGGTTTACATAACCACATAACAGGTTCAAAAATAATGAGCAGCCTGCAGCTTCTTTGATAAGATTTTTTCCCTACTGTATGTGAGAATATCCATTTCCTGGTGGAATGCATTGTAATTAAAAAGGGGAAATACCTTTGTTTTTCTATGCCACTGTATATACTGCTCCTGTGACTCTTATAGCATTGCTCGGTGCATTAAGCCATGAAGTTTTCTGCCCTCAGTCAGCTTGATAAATTTGTGTGTGAGTGGTAGAGGAATCCACAGAAGTTAAAGACATTTTGATGGCTAAGAATGTCATGACTGATTTTAGAAGTATTCTTTTTTGGTGTATTTAATGATGTGTGTAACCCTAGAACTTACTAAGGTATATAGTGGTTGGACCAACGTAGTTCTCTAAGCAAGCCTTCTGTAAGATATTTCATGGTGATTTTACAGGTAACATGAAAGCTTATGTTGTTCACTTTTGTTTACTTTCAGTTGTTTTGCTTACTTCACTAGAATGCAAACATTTATCCACAGTTTGCATAAAATTTCAGTGGCATGTCTGTAGACTACAATGTATACTTATTTATGTAGCTTTTGAGAATTTGTGTACGGCATTATAAAACAACTATTTCTTTTGATTCCTGTCTTGTGCTTATAAATGTGTTTTCCACATAAGTGAACTGGTCTCATGACCCTTTTAAACCATGAGGGCATAGTGCAAAAAAAAAAAAAAAGTTATTTAGTTACCATAACTTGGCATTTGTGCTATCCGATGTCATTATTTCTCACAAATGGGTCTTAGATCCAACCTTGGATCCAAGCCAGCAACTGTCAAACAGATCCACAGCTCAAGCTCCTCACCATCCTACAATCCCCTGCTGCCTTCTAACCCTTCAGCTCGAGTTTGCTAAACAAATGGAAATGCAAAACAAGCTGTACAAGGAATCAGAGTACTCAAATACAAACCACTCCAGCTTCACCAGAACCCCTAGGAGTAGGGTGGGAACGTGATGAATAATGACACCGGATAGCACAGATTCCAAGTTATGGCAAGTACATAACTCTTTATCTGATGCTATCCATGTCATTATTCATCACATATGGGTCAGAGTCCCCAGCTACTATGAACCCCAGGGAGGCCTCAGGGAAGGATATGCTGGGGCACGGAAGAACCAAAGGAAGCTCTGTTCCTGGATGCCAAGTCCAGTTTTTAGTTTAAAACAAAAGTGTAAGGATTAAACCAAGCATCAGCAGCACAAATCTCATCCAAGGAAAGTCTAGCCAAGAAGGCTGAATACGTAGCCACAGACCTAGTAGAGTGGGCCTTAACTGGTCTGGGTAGCTCCACATGACTACTGTCAAATGTAGGGAATACAACTAGCAATACAACTAGCAATCCATCTAGAAATAGTCACTTTGGAAACTGCCAGGCCCTTTCTGTTTTGGGAGAAGGCCACAAAGAGCTGGTCTGACTTCTAAAATTCATCAGTCCTTTTCAGATAAAAATGTAATTGCCAATGGACTTCTAAACAATGCAAGACATATTCTCCTTTATTAGAAAAATTGGGGAAGAAGACTGGTAGTTAAATTGATTGATTGAGGTTAGCTTCCGAAGCCACTTTAGGGATAAATGAAGGATTAGTTCTCCGGGACACCCTGTCTTTATGAAAGATCATAAACTGAGGTTTAACACTTAGAGCTTGATGTTCCAAGTCCCTCTTGGCAGAGGTAATGGCCACTAAAAAGGCCATCTTCCAAGACAGGAATTTACTATCACAAGAAGCAGCTGGTTTGAAGGGCTTTTGCATGAGAAGGGATCTTAGATAGGAGATCTAAGAAGAAAAACGCCTTTCAGAAAGGCTTTGCACAGTTTAGAAGAAAATGTAGACTCCTCATTCAGATGAAAATTAGAAATGGCCTCTAACTGGAGCTTAATGGTAGAAAAACTCACCCCGTTGTGAAAAAGCGAAGATAAGAAGAGTAAGATATCAGGAATTGGGGCCGAAAAAGGATCCAGATTACACTGTCTAGCCCAAATAGAAAACCTTTTCCATTTACTGGAATACACCTTCTTTGTAGATGGCTTTTGAGAGGTCATGTGGTTAGACAAAGTGTCCAGAGATTGGAAAGTGGAAGCCCCCAGGGATGGGAAATGATATCCAGAACTGGATCCAATATCCCGGGCAGATACTTCAGGTGAGACCTTGGGAAGGAGAACCACGCCTGAAAAGGCTAGAAAGGGCCAATGAGGATGAGAGGGGTCTTCAGGCAGTGAGCCTTGGGTGAGGGAAGACAAAATGGCCTGCCTAGAAATAGGTCCCGAGACTGAAGCCACCAAGCAAGATGATTTCTGCACACGTGACTCAACTTTATGGCCATGGACATGGGATGAACCTGAGCAGACACTGGATTGCCAGGGTCCATCAAAGAACTCACATCTGATACCTGGTGAGTGGCACTAAGTGAATGGCAGCCAGCATCTAAACTAACACTTGTAGACGCAAATGAACCGGGCACTCTAGCTCCAGCAAGAGAGAGAGAGACCTGGCCTCAAATGAGTTGAACCCTGAGGAGAGGTAATGGTGTAGTCTCCGAAACTGTGCCCAGCTGGACCCCAATGAACTCCAGGTTTTGGCAGTAAACAAGACTGGACTTGGGAAGATTCACTGTAATGCCTAGATGCTGAAAAAGGCTGGGGGTATAACTGGCGGCCATTGAATGTTAATGCCTTGTGGGCACCATGAAGAGTCTGTCCAGATACAGAAAGACCTGGAATCCTCGCAGCCAGATATGAGCTGCCACCACTGCCATACATTTGGTAAACAACCCGGGAGGCTGTGGTAACTCCAAAGGGCAGGGCTGTGAACTGGTAATGATTGGCCCCTAACCGAAAGCATAAGTGACAGACGCTCCAGGAGACTGTCTTTATATGATAATATGCATCCTTGAGATCCACTGAGCACATCCAAACATCCTTGCGCAGGAAAGGCAGAATGCGCTGAACAGCGACCATCCGGAACTTGGATTTTCTGACAAGTTTAGCTTCCTGATTTCCAAAATCGGACACAGGTCCCTGGTCTTCTTTGGCACCAGAAAGAAGCAAGAGTAAGTTCTGGACCCTTGTCCTGTTGGGACCTCTTGGATGGTCTTTTTTGAAGAAGGTCTTGAACCTCTAGATAGGCCAACTCCCTCTGGTGAGGTGGAACATCTGGGAGATATTTTCAAATTGGAGAGGGCTGAGAAAGGGGAATGGAATAACCCCTGGAAATAATGTTTAACACCCACAAATCGGAGGTGAAACTTGTCCAGGCTAGTGGGTGAAGAGAAAGTTGTCTCCTGTCTGCCTGCAGGGCAGGACTGTTGGGCAGTGTCTCAAGGAACACTGAAAGGACTTCTCTGAGAAAGATTCTTGGGAGCCCTGGTTCTGCGGACCCCCTCTGCCTCTGTGGTGGTGCCTGCTGTTGAATCCCCTGGCCCGGCTTGCAGAAGAGAATTCTTGGGGAGCATATTGAAGGGAAGACTCCTGCAGAACCAGACTTTCTTATTTCCCCTCTGTGTCTTAGAAAAGGACTGTTGGGGAGCCAAAAACTTGATCCCAACTGCGGAAAGAATCTTACCGTCCTGCTCGTTGTGGATTAAGGTATCCTTGACAGACAGTCCAAGCAAGGTGGAACTGTCAAAGGGGGAGTTAGTAAAGGACGCCTTAAAGGGTTCCGCAAACCCACAAAGGTGAAGCCAGGCATGCTTTAGAATGGCAGTGCCTGTGCCTGCCACTTGAGAGGTGGCCTCCACCGCATTGGAGATCAACCACATCAAAGCATTAGCCAAGGAAATCAGAGTAGACAAGCCTATGAGAGAACAGTTTAAGACTCTCTGGAGGCAACAACTCTGTAATGGTAGTGGTGAGCTCCGAAACCAAATCCCATTGAAGCTGGGTAAAATGGGCCATATAATTCCTCTCAGTCCAAATGTAGCTAAGGCAAACGCATTGCTTTCCGAAGTGGTCGATCACCTGGAACTTTCTGTTTGGGGGATGGACCGAGGAGCTATGCTCTGCTAGCGACTTCTTAGTAGTGGTGACCACCATGATGGCATCGATGGGGACACCTTTGCTCCAAAAGTCCTATCCTTGGGAGGACTGAGGAATTTGTCAGCTTTTTTGGGCACAGGTTTCACCGTGTCCGGCTTCTTCCAAGGCCTGCTGGTGATGAGATATACAAGCTCGTCAGCAAGGGGGAAAACCAGATAGAAGATGGGTCCGTCCTGAAGGCCTTTTTTTGAAACAGACTCCTCCAAATGTGGGGTTGGGGAAGACCAACTGCCTCTTTGCTTGAGAATTTTGGGGATGTCCCTGAAGAACACTTACTCAGGCAGAAGTGTGGGGGACCTGTCCCCCTCCTCGAAATCCATGTCCTCCATGAGGGACTCTCTGGGGAGTCAGTGTCTCCTCTTACATGTTCTCTTCTGAGGGAGTTCATAGGTTCATAGGTTCATACTAGGCTATCTGCCCAAGGGCATTTATAAGCCTAGCCCATAGTTATGTGGCTTTCACCACCCCTTTAGTTTGAATAAAAACTATGCCTATCATTTTTCTGTGCCTCTGTCAAGCAGTGACACTGAAGTAATCCCTGGGGTATATCTGCGATCTCCCATCCATTGGTCAAGATTCCTCTTGAACAAGGCCAGCGAGGTGCTCTGCCTCACATGTACCGGGATTTTGTTCCACAGCATAGGGAGTCTCTGGGTGATGAATCTGTCCCTCCAGCACTTTCTATTTATAACCGTGTCAAGGTTTAAGTCTCCCGCCCTTGTGGTTCTGAGGGATCTAGATTTTTTGAGGTGAAGCATATTCATCAAATCTGGGTTTGACATGGCCTTATATGTCAGGCACAGGTCACCTCTGAGCAAGCGGTATGAGACTGAATAGAGCTGGAGTTCTTTCAGTTGGGCAGCATAAGACATATTTTTGAGACCCTTTATCCTTTTGGTGAGGAACTTTTGGGGCCTTTCAAGCTGCAGCAGGTGTCTGGTCAGATGCATTCGAGCGGGCATTGTACTCAATCATAGGTCTAATGAGTGATGAGTACAGGGGACGATGACCTCCCTTGATCTAGATGTGAATCCCTTCATGATCAGGTGGGCGATATAGAAGGTTTTCCTAACTACTTTAGCAACATGAGTGTTAAACGAAAGGCTACTGTCAACTTGGGTCCCCAGATCCCTGATGACTTTTTCTGTGCTCAGTGGATTGCCACCTATATGGTAGCTAGGGTAACCTTGTTTTTCCCGAAGGGTATGACTATGCATTTTTTGGCGTTTAGCTTCAGGCCATGGCTCTGGCACCAGTTATCCGTTTCTGTGAGGCCCTTCTGGAGGATATCTGTGTCAGATGTGTTTTCGACTATGGCGCCCAGTTTGCAGTCATCTGCAAACTTTGTCAGCCATAACCCTCCTGTGTTTGCTTGTACTTCAGAAAAGTAGATGCCGAACAAGAGTGGACCCAGGACTGAGCCCTGTGGGACACCACTTGTGACAGGCTTTGAGTCTGACATGGCTCCAGCAACTCTGACCCTGTGGGTTCTGTCACTTGGGGCTCAGGGGTGGACTCCAGAGAAAGGTACCCTAGATGGGGCAGTGCCCGTCTGAAGGCGCTCATGGGAAGGCTGACCCAGGAAGGATGATGAGGCCTCAGCACCCAAACCTGAGAGAGGCTGGAAAGGACCTACAGAAGGAGAGGTGACTGCCAAGCTGGAGAAGGTCCTGTCTACCTCCTTGAAGGCCAACGGGCTGGACGAGGCTCTCCTCTCCTCCTTGGTGATGGGCACCACCTGGGGAGGGAGAAGCAGTGACCTCTTGGAGACGAGGCTTAGCCTGTTCCAAGGGCAGCAGAACAGAACCAGCCAGGGACCCTGACGGAGTCGAGAAAGGGGGGATACCAGACACAGTTGGCCTCTTGCTAGGAATACCCTGGTCCTGACATTCCAAAACTGGATGGATTGGAAGAGGAGAGGAGAGTGGAGTCCTGTAGGTGAGTAGTGACCCTTAAAGGGTCATCTGAGCCAGGGACGGCAGCAAGCCCAACTCGATTTGGGCCTTGAGGAAACGTCTCATCATCCTGTCCATATCTGAGGGAAGGAGGCTTCTGGAGGATCTGGATTAAGTTGATGAATGGCCAGATCTAGCTGGGGATCCCACCACTCTACGGTCCTAAGGAGCCCGACTCCTATGAGTCCGATCCAACTTCCTAAATGACCTAGAGGGGGAAATCTCAATGATAGGATCTGACAGAACCATCAGATCCGAAAGTCTAGAGTGATCCGATGCTATGGAGGGTACACCGAATGGATCTGACAAACAGGAACCAGGGATGGCTTGCACCTACTTGAATTCGAAGGCCTCCACTGCGCCGAAACCTTCGGTTCGGAGGTCAGCTCTGAGTGGTAGAGCCCAGATCTGAAGCCACCGAGGCTGGGCTCGGATCCGGGGATCTGCGATCTGAAAGCCTAGGCTTCTTGGCATGAGAAGGAAACCCCTTCAAGTCCCTCCTCTTTGGATCCTGAGAAGGCTTGGAGGGGGAGTCTGAGGGCAGAGGACCACCCTGAGCCAACACCTTCAGAAGCAACTTATTACATTTCTCCATAAGCGCCCTGTGGTTGAATGCAGTCAAATGTCACATTCAACCTTCAGGAGACCTGAACCCAAGCAATACAAACTCTCCTCGTGTGAATCGGAATAAGGCATTTTCCAACCACACAAGGAGCATCTTTTAAAACCCGAGGGTTTCTCAGCCATTACACACACTCACCACATGCACACAGCTATAGAAACTAAAGAAAAAGGGAGAGAGATTTTTTTTTCACTACTCCAAGGGAATGGAAAGAGTAGGAAGCAAAAACACTGGGAAAGCTAGGGGGTAAAGCTCTCACTAGACTAAAGAATTTAGCTATGGGGGGAGGAAAGGCCAAGTAGCTACTAATGGAAGAAACTGCTACCAGAAAGATCAAAATAAACCAAAGAAAAAATCACTTGTCTGCAAAAAAGGAAGCTCGAGCCTGGATCACGTCCAATGCGTTTAGCTTCAAGCGAGATCTGAGGTGTTAGAAGGCAGCAGGGGATTATGGGAAGGGGAGACGTTTGAGGTCTGGTTCTGTTTGACAGTTGCCAGCTCTGATCTGAGGTCGGATCCAAGACCCAGCCGTGATGAATGATGACATGGATTGCATCAGATGCACCTGTTAGCAAATACTACAGATGTTCTTCATTCCACATTGCTGCACTCCTGAGGATTTTTCATTTTCAGAGACTTTGCATTCCATGAGGTAAACATTCCTTGCAATGTGGTTTTGATGCTGTGCAGGCCTTACCCAAGACAAATGAGTTCTGGATATCATTCACCATCACTGGATGGTAACTTGGACACAGCACTGCCAGGACCAGCTGCCAGATTTATATTTTGGGCTGCAGCTAGAAATTTGGAGATTCCCGGAGCTAATTTTGAGTGCTCTTCTTTATCTTACTGAGTTTGGACAACAACAGGTTTCTCTTTCATTAAGATTTAAGATTCATGCTGCAGCAATTTCACACTACACTCATGACCCACCATTTCATTGTTTTTGTTCAAAGCAATTTCTTAATTTAGAGGGCTTACAGGCCCTTATGGCTTGGCATGACATACAGTCACATACAATGCAGCTTAGGTTTCTCAAACCACAAATATATCCTTGAGCTGCTACTAAATATCAAAAGGCATGTAGGTATTTAGACTGCCATGCACTAAAATATATATATATATATATATATATATATATATATATATATATAGACAAAAAGAAAATCTGTTCAACACCTGCTGACAGTCACTACATGGTATTGTAATTAGAGTGGGCAAAATCATGCTATTAACACAATGTAGTTCTTTAGATGCAGCAATGAAAATAATGTATAATGTACCCGGTGAAGAAGCATTATTTAAAATACTTTAGAGTTTTGTGAAAAATTGAGAAAACACTACTTTATTGCTGTCAGAAATATCAGTAACCTAGATCATTCAATGTATTTAACAGGCATTTGATTGTGTGAACCATTCCTGGAGATACTGTATACTTTGAGGATAGATTTTTCTTCATACAATCCTTTTAAAAAGCTTACTAATTTTGGTGCCCTTCAGTAACTATATTTTATTTTTCTTAATCGCATTTTTTCTTATATTTTTAGGTCGGGTTGTGAATATGTCTAGCCAGGCAGGACGAATGTGTCTTATTAATCGTTCCACATACTGCATCACAAAATTTGGTGTGGAAGCCTTCTCTGATTGTCTGAGGTATGAAATGCACCGGTGGGGAGTCAAAGTCTGTATTATCGAACCTGGGAATTTCATTGCTGCTACTGGTATATTTACACGTGAGAAGGTACAGGTACAGGCTGATGAAATGTGGAATAGTGCACCTGACACTGTTCGTGAGGACTATGGAAAAGCACATTTTAATCGTCAGGTGAATATGATGAACTCATTTTGTAACAGTGGTTCAAAAGAGATGTCCCCTGTTATCAATGCTATAACAGATGCACTAACTTCAAAGTATCCATATACACGATATAACCCAGTGGAAGCTTACTGGTGGATAAAGATGCAAGTAATGACCCACCTTCCTGCTGCTATTGCAGATCGGATTTATGTCTACTAAGGACTGTACTTTTGAGTACATTCTTGATTACACCGTGTAAAACATTTTCTTTGCCTTTATTTCGTAATAAACATGCAGAATTGTAGTGTGTGTGTTAGTCACTGATCCTGTCACATTGTTTGTGGAAAACTGTATGACCTCAGAACATTTTAACATATTAAAATAATACTTAATTAATAATAATACTTATGCATCTTTTAATAAAATCACATTATTGAAATTATTCAGAGTTCTGATTATTTACTTATTTTTACATTTGGAACATCTTCAGGCTGTACATTTGAAATGAAAAATGCATATTAAAATATTTAGGCCAAACCTCCACTTGATAAACAGCATGGTGACTGTTATATCACTGAGTGTTTTTACAGAATACATCTGACTTTATTAAGCCATCACCTAAGAATATATTTGAGTTAAAAAATAGAATATGCCTTTGGTTGTCTTTATTATTTAACAAAAATATGTTAACATTGGTTATATGGAAAATTTTCCCTAATCTTTGCATTGCCATCCATTAGTTTATGTATCAAAATAAATTTCATCCATTATTGCAGAAATAGTGTGCTTCTTAAGCCTGGCATCAAATGTTAGAATTAACCCTAGCATTCATATATGGCAGACACCCTTTCCCTTTAATTACTTGGCTGCATAGCTTACTGTATTAGTGCACCATCTGACACCTGGCCTCTCAGGTAAAACGTTAATTGAGTGTCTCTTGCTCCCTCTCCCCATACAGTCATTATTTGACCATACTGACTGAAGGTGCTTCTGCCCAGTAATTGACACTCATTGACTCACCATCAGTTGAGACTACAGCTCTAAGCATGAATTGTATGGTTAGTGATATATCATCTTTATTTTATTTAACTTTTCAGCTTCTTTTCAGTAGTAACCTGTGTACCCTGCCAAGTTGTTATTTTTCAGAGTAGGCAGATGGGAGACAGAGGGAATCAAACTCAGGACTACAAAGTGAAGTTCATTAGTAGGTCATAGCCTTAATACTCTGCGCTTATTGCCTTGCAAGAATGAAAGCTTTGCTTATATAAAACACAGCTAATAAAATAAAAGTAGAATACTTCAGAAATAAGTTAAAGTACTACTATTTAACATTTTGCATTTTATTTGGTTGTTTTAATCCATAATCTCTTCAAATTAATTTATTTTTTTACACATTTTTTAAAGAAATGATAAATGATTAGTGCCGCAGACAGCTGCAGAGGTTTAATGATTAACTAACTGACAACAGCTTGGACTTTAAAGGGAGGAGAGAATGGCAGATAAAAATTAAAGGGAACTTTGCTGCAGGATTCAAGTGTATGATTTGGGACTTGTGCTGTAGTTGAATGTCTTCAGTCATTTTTTTAGCAAGTCAGAGGTCCTTGACATATACCTCAGACCATGGTCATTAGAGGCAACTTGGCTTTAAAAGAGATCAACTCACTCACTTTCCACAGTTCTTTGCGACCCAAACTATTTTTGTCATATGAGCTTAGCAGTATTATCAGTCTAAAAAAGTCATAAAGTTTAAAAAATAAAGCAATAAACGTTTGTGTTCCACTTATACTTTTTTTTCTGATTTTTCTTTGGAAATCTCATTTACTCTACTTGAGGAAATGAAGAGCATTATGTTACATCTTATGTACTCTGTGTTCAGTAAAAAGACTTCAACCAGAAGAGTCAAAATGTAAATTAAGAATTTAAGATATTTATTTTGCTTTTACACCTCCTGTTTAGAGTTAATTTATGTGACTAAAAACATTTACAAAAAAAAAAAAAAACAATTCTAAAGTTGATAAAAAAAACCTTAGGATATCTCTTGAAAAACAAATCTGAAAACTTAAATACCTGGAGCCACTTGAATTCGAAGAGGTAGGCCACAGGTGCTTGTGGGCCTAGTCTTCTAAGATGAGCTACACCATTGCTAGATGCTTGAGTTCATCACTCACTTTGGAGGTGAAGAGTTCTTAAATCCCCCTCCTATCCCAACAACCCTTATCTTTCTACTTGACAGTCCAAGGGAAAGGAGGCAGTTTTAGGATGATCTGTCCCTGCTAAAGATACAAACATTCTGAAGATTCAGGAAAAGGAAGCTTTTAAAGTTATTGAAAGGAAAAAGGAAGCAGGTACTCCATTTATAGAGCTACAATCTCAGAAAGGTAATGTTGACTATAGTTCATTGTACAAGAATCATACAGGATTATTTTTGACTTGATAAAGAAGGCTGCATTAAGCTTCAGAGATTGCCATAAGCCATTTGTGTCTGACAAAACAGTAGAGAAAAACATAAAAAGAAAACAGTCATTGTCATGTTTTTCAACTTCCAGGGATGAGGAGGAGGACTGTGACTTTACTTCTAATCAGCTATCTTTATCAGTGGAATATGACAAAGGCAAAATCTCCCTCTGCGGCTGTCAGTTCTTGGATCATGACTTGGGACCTCTTCCTTTATGGCTCTGGAGACTGCCAGTAGTGTTCTGTTTATCCTGCTGTTATTGTAGAAACCATCCAAGGGGTCTAAATCATTTGAGAAGCCATTTGATTCATTACCAACTGTATTTTAAACATGATATATCCAAGTTCTGAGAGCCCAGAATCAGGTGTTGATGTCAGTATTCTCAGTGACTGTAAAAGAATCACAGAGGAATATTTTGAATTAGTAAAGAAAGCTGCATTAAAATTCAAGGTTGACCCAGCTAATCACTTTCTGGAAGTACAGAAAGAAAACAAAATAGAGCCCACACTTTTGTCTTATTCATTTCCTGTGGATCAGGAAGGGGGCACTTATTTAATGGACTGGGCCCAAATGTCTGCCATAGTGGGGAATGACATGGATAATTAGGGTTCTTTTTGGGACTCCAGTGTTTTTTGCAGAGATATCATAGATAATAAAGGAATATTTTAAATGGCCACCAAAAAAGTTGTCCTTTACAAAACAAAGATATGTACACATTATGAAGCTTGATGAGGCCAAACTTCTGAACATAGGACCACATATATGCTCATTCAAAGATATTTTTGATTAAGTGGAATTTAAAACAGATGTTCTACTACTAGCTCAAAAAAGGTTGAGGGGCAGACTTACTGCTTTAGAAATTCAGTGACTGGGCATGCAGTCACATAAATGGAATAAGAAAGGGACTGTTTTTATCCCTGCTTTAAAGGATAACTACAGTGTAGTTTTTTTTCTGGAGTTATTTTCTCTCTTTAATATGGCATAGATGTAGTTTATCTCGCAAATACCCTTTAGGGCATTTAATTTTCTTCAGTGTCGTTTTCCTTGCCACAGATCATGATGATACCACCATTGTTTTTCGTCTTCAGATCTCTCATTGTTTCAAGAAAGTGTGTACTTCTGACTGTATGGTGTAGTTGTGTTTGTAGGTGTTCTTCGTGTTTCACTGTTGCAGTCATCACACTTGGGTTATCCTGCCAGGGGTAGCCCTCAGTCGGCCTGAATACCAGAGGCTTAGTATTTCTGCATTGGTTGCTGTCGCTCCAGGACTGACGTCAGGTAGTCGGTGGTATAAAATCAGGCAGCCAACGCCATTATATCAGTCTTTCTTGCCGAAGAGTCTGAAGCAGAAGCAGTTCGCACAAGTGCCGGTCAGCCGCTACCTGAGTCTTCGTTTCTGAATTGAAGTTGAAATCTTCTAAAGCTAAGTACCCCATTGGGGATCCTTTTTTCTTGCTCTAACCGATGTCAGAAAAAGTTAACAATTGTCTCGCCTGTGGAAAGCAAATACCACACCGAGACTTCCATTCTTACTGCGTCACCTGTTTAGGCTCAGACCACGATGTCCCTCGCTGTCGCTTTTGTGCTTTGTTCAACGCCAGAACTATACGTCGTCGGGCTCTTATTGTAGCTAAATATTTTCGCTGTCAGTCCTCGTATTCCAATATGGCTTCCATCCACCTACCGATCTTCCGAAAAAATGTAAGGATAAAGACAGAGACAGTCCACACAGATTCAAAACTGCCGACGGCGCTTCCGTTAAGCTAGTCGTCTGTTTTCCCGTCCTCAGTGAGGTGCTTTCACAGCCAATGATGCCCGCTTCTGTGTATTCGCAGGCTGCTACCAAGACCCATTTGGAGTCCGGTATGCCCCGAGACTCTTCGACTAAGGAGCCTGCGGATGTCTCTACCTTGGATGGGTCCGGAGCCATTGAGCAGGCACCAGCTTCCGAGGATTCTCACTACCGATACTCTACATAAACCGGCTTCTTTCGCGTCTTCAGTTCTTTCTTAAATTACTGAGTTTCTAAGGCTCAGGGTACGAACTACTCCAAAAAAATGACAACCCAAGCTCCGGCACCTGCTTCCATGCCTCAATCTCAATTGCTTAAAATGGCAGAAGACCTTATGCTCATTAGGGGAAGCCAGGCTACCACTTCCAAAAGAAAGAGACTTGTCCCCAGTAGTTTTATCTGAACAGGAGTCCGATGACTGTGAGGTTTCTGAATATGAAGACATGCAACCCCTCTCTGCTTATGAGGATTCTGATGCAGAGGAATCTATTCCTTCTGCCTCTCCTCCCAAGGATTTTTCATTTGGATAAACCCTACATACTTTAAGGGAGCATTTCTAAAGGGAATGTCAGGACTATCCTCAGTCAAAAAAAGAGAGTCAAGGAATTCTTAGATTTACCACAGCACAGACCTTTAGCCATTTCTCCTGTCCTGGATGTTGTGGATGTTGTTTATATGGAATCCAGTTTGACTCCTGACACCCTTCCTCCTGCTTCCCAGGAAACCTGACAGGTACTACAGAGTCCCTGACTCTCACAAATTCATTTTCAAAAATCCTACTGCTGACCCAGAGGTCATCTCCCAAGGACCTAAAGGAATTAAAGCAACCTTAGCTAAGAATCCCACCCCCTCAGACAGGGATTCCCGGGCTTTAGACAGATGGGGTAAAAAAGTGCACACCTCTGCAACTCTTGCTGTTAGTGCACTAAATTGTCAGTTCCACATGCTGAAATATCAGCAGCAAACCATGGAACTCCTCAAACAAATAATATCTTCCTTTCCTTACCCCCTACTTAAACGATTGCCTGATTCAGGCCAACAGAAAAACCTGTTACACCACCTGAAATTTGTAGAGGACCTATTGACCTCCCTGGGGTGTACTATCAATGAAAAGAAATTAAAAGTAGTCGACACACAAAAAATTGTATTTCTGAGAGCAAGCCTGGACACAGCATCCCAGATGGCATTCCTTACTGCAGAAAAACAAGCCTACCTGACAGGCTACTTCTCTCAACTAGCCACCAGAACCCAGTTATCCACAAGGAAAATCCTGAAAGCTCTAGGGTTCATGACCTCCTGCGTTCTACTCATTCCATATGCCAGACTCCATATGAGGAAACTACTATAGTACCTAAAAAGCCTTTGGTGTCAACACTTTCAAGACCTGGAAACTATCATACCCTATAATACCCTGTCTAAGGAAAGATTTTCTTTGGTGGGCAGCAGCATGTAACCACAACAATGGACTTTCCTTCTCACAACCCCATGCCACCCAGACCCACACCAGAGACTCACCAGACTATGCCTGGGGTGCACACCTGGATGGCAGGTGCAGTCAGGGCCACTGGAGTCCAAATAAAATACATCTGCACATCGACCAAAAAGAGATGCTACCTGTTCAGCATGCCCTGATAGCTTTCAGACCCCTACTCTCCCCGGGGCCTCTAGTAATCACAACAGACAACACCACAGTGATGTGATATATCAACAAGCAGGGAGGGACTCACTCTTATCCTCTCTGCAGGCTCGCCATGACACTTTGGCACACGGCCTCAGCCACGCAAATACACCTGCTAGCACAATTCCGGCCAGGCTCCTAAACTCTCTGGCAGATAACTTATACAGAAACCTGCTAGACCCTCATGAGTGGCAGCTAGATCACAGAACCTTCAACCTTGTATCCTAGAAATTGGGAACCCCGAAGGTGGACCTCTTTGCCTCCCACTCCAAACATCAGCTCAGCAAATTGTGCACCAGGGAACCTCATAGCAAGGCCTGGAAAGTGGGTGCTCTATCCTTCCAATGGGTAAACCTCTCAATCTGTGCATTTCCCCCTCTACCACTCATTTCAAGGCTACTGCTCAAAATAAGGGAGGAAAAACCAAGGGCAGTCTTGATTGCCCCAGACTGGCCACTCCAACACTGGTACCCACTGCTGCGCAGCCTGTCACCCCTGCCACCATGGCACCTACCTAAGATCCCAACACTTCTGACCCAGAAGAATGGAGAATTCATTCATCCACAATTGCAGACCCTGAACCTGGCAGCCTGGCTTATTCCCTAACCTCTCCTCCAGCTGCCAGCCTAAGCAAACAGGTCCTGGATGTTGTACGTGAGGCCAGATGCCCCAACACTAGAAAATCCTACGCTGACAAGTGGAAAAGGTTTTGCACCTGGATCCAGGCTAAGGGAGCCAAAACAGCACAGCCCTCCCTACCTCTCATCCTGGATTACCTAGCAGACCTACAGGGGTCTATCCTTCTCTTCTGTTAAAATTCATGCATCTGCCATCTCTGCTCATTACAGCACAGAACCACCTCTCTTCTCACACCCTCTCATCAAACAGTTCCTAAGAGGTGCTAACAACTTAAGGCCACCCAGAAGAGCTCCTATCCCAGCTTGGAACCTTAACTTTGTGTTGGAAAAGCTCACCCTACCCCCCTTTGAGCCTGCAGTTTCAGCATAGTTAAAATTCCTCTCCTGGAAAACAGCCTTGCTTCTTGCCATCACTTCAGCTAGAAGAGTTTCAGAGCTACAAGCACTCATGGCTGTAGAGCTCTTCATCATTTTCCATGCTGACAGGTTCTCCCTTAGGACTAACCCATCCTTCATGCCTAAAGTGGTGTTCATTGTGGCTCTCAACCAATTCATTCATTTACCCACCTTTTTTCCCTAACCCACAATACAAGGGGGAAAGGATTCTGCTCTCTCTAGATGTGCACAGACTGGTCAGATTCTATCTGGATAGGACTAAATCTTTTAGAAAAACTGACCAATTGCTAGTCAGCTTCACAGCAGGAGCAGAGGGCAAGGTCATATCCAAACAAACAGTCTCCAAATGGATAGCACACTGCATCCATTTCTGCTACAAACAGCACAGGAAACCGCCCCCAAACGGGGTCAGGACACATTCCCCCATGGCAGCCTCCACCTCTGCAGCTTTACTTAGAGGGGTCCTCAACTGGGACATCCTGGAGGCTGCAACATGGACTTCCAAGCATTACCACCTTGCCTATCTTCTCCATATCCAGGGCAAACCTTGCCACCGCAGACTTGCAGGACATCCTAGCCATCCCCCAGTCTTCTTGACTGCCTCCACCCTTTTCTTCAGCTTTGGGAATCAATCCAAGTGTGATGACTACAACAGTGAAACATGAAGAACATAGTACATTTGTGTACATTTACCATAAATGTAGATGTTAGAGTGTATTCACTGCTGCAGTCCTGGTTTCCCACCCTCCATCCTCCTTATCTCTCTCTCTCTCTTCCTCTCTTCTTACAGGGAATGTTTGGTATTTACTTTCTACTGGTGGTGTTCTTCCACCATAACCTAGCTCCCTATTTGGGGGGCTCCTGACAGTTGGGGCAAGAAATGATGTAATGGTGTCGGCTGCCTGATTTTATACCACTAATGACCTGACGTTAGTCCTGGAGTGGCAGCAACTGATGCAGAAATGCTAAGCCTCTGGTATTCGGGCCGACTGAGGGCTACCTCTGGCAGGATAACCCAAGTGTGATGACTGCAACAGTGAATACACTTGAACATCTACATTTATGGTAAGTGTACACAACTGTACTTTTTCCATGTATTCACCATTCCCAGTTTTAAATCCTGATGCTTTGTTTTGCTTAAGTACTTTAAAGTGCCATTGAGCACGTGTAACAGGTAAAGTAAAATGTTTTTTCCGAAGAGCTAGTTGTTGGAAAACTAAGTTGTATGAAGAACAGGAATGAAGCTACATTGCAGTACTGCATTAACTTGGGTATGTACTCATTTTCAACCAGCGAAGTATTGCTTTCATTCTTGTAACTGAACAATTATGAAACAGTACAAGTAGCTTTTTGTATGCAAAAACACAAAACATAGTGCTTACCAGTAGCACAAACAAAACTTGTACCCAAACTGAAAACAGACCACCAGTTCCCAGAAAAATAGAGAGGCCAAAAGAACTTCAGCACCATCCACTATTAAAGTAGACGGTGCTGAAGTTCTTGTTGAGTTCCCATTTTTGCCAGAAACCGGTGGTCTGTTTTTGGTTTGGTTACAACCTTTTTATCTGCCTTCTGGCCTCTTTGAACTGACAACTTCCAATTACAGATGAATGTACAAAGTTGCTAAACTTGCGTGGAATGTTTAACACCCAAGCAAAAGTGAGAAGGAAGGTTTGGAAATTGCATAGGAAATGCAGCTTTGAACACTTTAACAAAACTGTATACTTTCTTTCATGGTACAATTTACTGTTCTCCTGTACAAAAGCTTTTTAACAGTTTAAATTTCAAATGTAGCAGAGCAATTCAGTAAAAAATAAATACCAGCACTTTCCAAAGACAGTCCAAAAAGACATTCACATACAGCACCCTCATGGCAGCTAAATGCAGAATAAAGCACCTAATTAAGTATGTCTAAGCTATGTTGTGTTCCAGACAGAAATAATATTGTAGAATAATGTTAATACACTGAAAAACAAAATTACATTAGTGGGCTACTGCATTCATGGCCATTTTGATGTACAACAAATTAGAAAAATAGGAAATTAATACCAACCCATACTAAGCATGTCTCCTTTAAGAGCTCATGCCATCATTAGAATGACACCAGGCAGTGAAAAAATAGATGTTATGTAGTCCTATCTCGCCGTAATTCTTGCTGGTTGGGTTCGAAGCCGATTCTTGGCTCCAACTTGGCCGAATACTAAAGCTCGAGAGGTTCCAGTGGCTCGAGGCTAACCCCCATCCCATGATGCCCCAGGCTACATCTCCAGATCTCATTTGCCACGCAAGCTTTGAGACATTCTCCAGTTGGCTCGTTGGCTCATAAGTATAACTTTTCAATTACTTGATATTTTTCCTAGCTAGTTGTACTATTTTTTCTTCCCTATATACCCCTAAATTCTAGCTGTTTGTGTTGTCTGCGTTAGAACCTTTTTAAGTCTTAAGGCCCCCTTTTTAGAGAGTGCCGTTTTAGAGACCTCTCTCAGCCCCTCAAGTTTCAGGGCCGTTTTCTCTCCCAGGCCAGAACCCATTTAAGTTAGAGGGTTCTGCCCTTTCACCTTTCGGTAGAACCCTTTTCAGTTAGAGGATCTAAATTTAAAAAAAAAATGTTTTAAATTAGTACTTAGTAGCTATTATTGTTGATTGTTCTTTCTTTATTGTCTATAATGTCTAAGGAGAGTTTGAAGGACTCCTATAAAGAACCCCAGGAGCATAAGCCTTCTGGGTTCAAGAAATCTGTAAAGTGTGCTGGAAAGATGTCATTGACAAATGCGCACACTAATTGTGTTTACTGTCTCGGTGCCATACATCTGCAAGACCCTTGCACTATTAGTCAAGGGTTTAGTAGCAGAGTTTTACAGGAGAGTAAAAATAAGTTAATGGCCAAATGTCTTCTTCCTTTTCAGCAAGCTTTGGATGAGGGCTCAAAGTCATCTAGAAATGGGCCAGCTTCCGCTCCAGATTCGAAACCACGCAAAAGATTTCGGAACCAAGGGTTCTCCGCTCTGACAAGTCTGCATCACCGACCTCTCTGGCGCCATTAGTGTCAAAGGAGCTGACTGAGGTTTCCACTCCTCGGACCCCAGCTTTGGATCAGACAGTGGTGTCACCAGTCTTGAGATCTCCCATATTGGAGTCTAGGAGATCTCCCTCGTTGTCCACTCGCTCCTCTGGGAGTCTTTCAGATGATAATGTAGAGTGGGTGGTGAAGAGATTGCTACGCACACCGGCCCTCGTTAATTTGCTTTCACCTCCGGGACCAAAGGCGTCGGAGCTGCCTGTTTCCACTCCACTTTCTTTGATTCCTCCTCCGATTAACCTAGAGTCTTCGGAGCCAGAGGGTATCGATCTGATTGTAGTGGAACCGTCGGCCCCGAGACCCTTGCTGGCTTCTTCGGTTACGACTTCAGCTCTGGTGTCTTCGGCTCCATCCGGTGCCAAGACATTTGGGAGCTTATACTGTGCGGTCTGCTCCGGGGGGGGGGGGTCATGTGGTACGTCTTCCAATCCAACTCTCTCCCTCTTGGTGCTTTGGCTCAGTTGAGCTCAGCGCCTACATCTGCCTTGGAACCGCCTCCTCCTTGGAGCTAATCTCCAGCATCCTTGGTGCGGAAGTCTTGTCCGGAGCTGGGTGGGGGTGCTTTCGAAGTAGCGAAGAGGATGCTGTTCCCTCAGACGGCGCTGCTCTCGGATCCACACTCTATTCCCCACCAGGTGCCTGTGTCTATCTCTTCTCCAGCCCCAGGTGCCCCCTCTTCTGGGATTTCTCCTGAGTACCCCTCGGAGGATGTTTCCAGGAAGAGGCTTTGCAAGAGGAAGCACATTGACTCCCCTGAGTCAGTCACTTCAGATACTGATTTGGATGAATCCGAGGGGTCCCCAAGATCCCCTCTGAGGATGTCTCCTTTGCAGACATCCTGGAAATCCTGAAACAGAGGGTTGATTGGCAGCCCATCAACCCTTTGGAGGACGATTCAGTATACCTGAAGGCTTTTGGATCTCGCCCTTCCACCTCCTGGGTGACTTCTCCTTATGACAAATTGTTAGATGTCATTTCCAGGAAAGCATGGACTTCGCCGAACACTGTGGAGCCTGTTCCAAGTAGGCCAAACAAATTTATTACGGCCCCTAAAGAAAAGGAGTTTTTAACAAAAGGAGTCCCCGTAGATGCCTCGGTGGTGGTGGTGGCAGCCACGAAGAAGGAACTGTCAGAAACCTCTTCATCTATCCATCCTCCTAATAAAGAGTCTAGGACTATGGATAGATATGGCAAGCGTATGTTCTCTTCAACGACCTTCACCTTGTGATCACTGAACTATTTATCCCATTTTACTAGACTTCAAAGGGATCTCATCAAAGAACTAGGAGATACCCTTCAGGGAGCAGTAGCTGTGGGGTCCACAGACAAGGTACCCTTACAGCCAGCCACACTTACCTCTATAGTGAACTCCTCCATGAGGCTAATCTCCTATGCAGCTGATGGAGCAAGTAGATTGGCTGCATCAGGAATCTCTCTCAGGAGATTCCTGGATGTGCCTTTGTAACTTTGCTGACCCTTTCAAGTCTTCATTTACCAATGCCCCTTTTGAAAGTTCAGCCTTGTTTGGACCCATGGTGAAAGAGATGCTGACCAGGTGCGAGAAGGATGGGAAAACCTTATCTGCCATGGAAGTCTATTTTTCTGCCCCTTCCAGACCTTATCCCAAAGGTCAAAAGGGTGGGAAAATTTGGTTCCACAAATCCCAAAAAGGTTTCTTGGACACACTTGACAATTATTCCCCCAGGGGCAGAGGGGGAAGTTATAATGGAAGACGCCACTGTCGCGGCAGAGGGGGTCCACAGAATCAGGGCAACATGGAGACCTTCTCTGATAGGCCCTACCAGCACTGCTGAAGGGAGACCCACCTGTCCTTGGGAGTCAGGGGGTCACTTGTCATTTTACCCAGACACCTGGCAGCAAATTTCCCAAGACAAATGGGTACAAGAGATTAATATACAGAGGTTACCTCATTCCCTTTTCTTCCACCCCTCCAAAACAAAAGTCCTTACCAGAAGTTCCAGCCATGCAAAAGGATTTGGCAACTCTAGAGATTCAGTCGTTGCTAGACAAGACAGTCATCCAAGAAGTCCCCGCAGACCAGATAGAATCCGGAACTTAGTCAAGGTTCTTTCTAGTGCCAAAAAAGACAGGGGACTGGAGATCAATCCTAGATCTCAGCAGATTAAACAAACCTGTAGAGAAAACAAAGTTCCGAATAGTAACCCTGCAGTCGATATTCCCTTTCATAGGGAAAGACCTCTGGATGTGCTGTATCTACCTCAAGGACGCGTACTACCATATAAAAATGGACAGGCAGTCCAGAAGGTATCTGCGCTTCTGGCTGGGAGCCAGTCAGTACCAATTTTGAGCCCTGCCCTTTGGTCTCACTACAGCCCCAGTAGTCTTCACCAAATGTATGGCAGTGGTCACGTCTCAGCTGAGACGTTAGGGGTTCCGAGTGTTTCCATATCTGGACAACTGGCTCCTCACCGCCTCCACCAGGCATCTACTATCTCAGGCCAGGGACGAAACCCTTCTTTGCAACAAGCTGGGCATAATGATAAATCTATAAAAATCTACCTTGTTACCATCGCAACATATTGTCTTCTTAGGAGCAGAGTTAAACTCAAGAGACATGACGGCAATACTCACCCCGGATAGAATCCACTCCCTGCAAGACTCACCCCAGATCGAATCCACTCCCTGCATCAACAGGTAAAAATTTTGATTTCAACAAAGAAAGTCCAGGCCAGACATGTGCTACAGACCCTGGAACCAAGGCTGCTGCCATTCTGCTGGTGCCCTTAGCCCAATTACACACGAGACTACTACAATGGCTTTTATTCGCACAGTGGTCGATGCAAGATCTCCCTCTTTCACATCTGATATACATCATGGAGTCTTGCAAAAGAGGTTTAACTTGGTGGCTTCAGACAGACCAGTTGTATCTAGGTTGTCCTTTTGTATTTCCCTAACCAAAGGCAGTGTTAACCACGGATGCTTCCCAGATCGGGTGGGGGTGGTCATTCTCTGGGAAGGGCAGTTCAAGGTTTATGGCAGGACCATGAGAACCATCTGCATATAAACATCCTGGAGATGAGAGCGGTGCTTTATGCGTTGCAGGCACTTCAGGACTCTCTCTCCCTCTAGGAACAGTTGCAATTCAGACAGACAACACGTTGATAGTATGGTATATAAACAAGGAGGAACCAAATCTTACCCTCTATGTCGAGAGCCATTAAGAGTTTGGCAATGGGCGATTGCTTCTCAATGCTTTCTAATTCCAACGTACATCCCGGGGAAATCCATTGTGATAGCAGACAGACTCAACAGGACTCTCCTGTTACCTCACGAGTGGTCCCTGAACAGAGAGATTGCGGAGATGATTTCCCGCAGATAGGGCCAGCCTTGCTGCGACCTTTTCGCCACTCCCAAGAATACCAAATGCAGCAACTACTTTGCCCTAATTCCCCCAAAGGGGAAGCCACCTAGGGATGCACTAGTTCACGACTGGCCCTCAGGATTGCTCTACGCTTTTCCCCCCTTTCCATTCATTCCAAAGGTGTTGCAGAAAGCCAGATGGTCGAGAAGCAAAATGATCCTCAGTGCTCCATACTGGCCTTGTCCTGTTTGGTTTCCATTTCTACAAACCCAGCTCTTGGAGGAATCTTAGATTCTGGATCCAATTCCCGACCTTCTGACACACACTTCAGGAGAGTTCCATCTGTCCATCCACACCCTCAAGTTGACAGCTTGGCTGCTCCAATTCCACGACTAGCCAGGTGTTATTCTTTCATGCCAGCAGTAAGTCGTAGCCTAGCTTCTTCCCATAAACCTTCCACTAGGAAATTATACTCTTAACAAATGGAAGAGATTTTTCATGTTGGGCAGCTAAGCGAAATATTGAACCTCATACCGCCCCTATCCCGGCAAATTTAGAGTTTCTCTCAAATCTGTTTGAAAAAGGCGCTGTGGCAGCTACTGTTAGGGTACAATTAGCTGGTATCTCCAATTTTCATACAGGTATCTCCAATTTTCATACAGGTGAAATGGGTGTTCCCATTATGTCTCACAGATTACGTAGGGCCTTTCTCAAAGGTACCTTTCTACTTAGGCCCCCGATTAAAGAACCAGTGACACCCTGGGATCTAAATTTGGTTTTAAATTCTCTGACTACATCTCCCTATGAACCTGCTTCTACTTGTGATCTGAAATATTTATCGTGGAAAACCCTCTTCTTTGTTGCCATTACATTAGCCAGAAGAGTTTCCCAATTGCAGGATGTTTCGGTACGTCCGCTTTATATTGTATTTCATAAGAACAGGGTATCTCTGAGAACTAATCCCTCCTTCCTTCCAAAGGTTTGTTCGGAAAACAACATAAACCAATCCATGGAATTGCCAGTCTTTTTTTCCCCAATTACACCAAGGCAGAATATAAACTACACCAGCTTTATGTGCACAGGCAGCTGCATTTCTACTTGCATAGAACGAAAGACATTAGAAAGTCAGATCAACTTTTCGTCTCCTTTTCTGATAAGAAGATAGGATTACCAGTCTTAAAGGTGACCTTGTCTAAATGGCTTACAGATTGCATCATCCTTTCATACCAAAAGAATGACAAACAATTACCAGGGAAGATAAAAGGTCACGCCACTAGGTCAGTCTCAACCTCTTTTGCCTTTCAAGCAAGGTTCCCTTTAGATTCGATTTGTGCAGCTGCTACATGGGCAAAACCTCACACCTTTATCACTCATTACAAAGTGGACTTGGCCTCCCAGAACAGGGCTTCCTTTGGAGCCACGGTACTGAAAAGTCTTTTTTCCTGAGCCACCCTAGGGTTTAGGTGCTGGGGATGCTGTCCCAACCAGCAAGAATTATGGCGAGATAGGACTACATAACATCTAGAAGTTATGTACTTACTATAATATTCCATGTTTGTAGTCCATCTCGCCTATATTCATGCGTCCCACCCTCCTCCCCCCTCCCATTCCTGAAGGAACTGGTGAACAAGATTATCTGCCTGCAGAGGTATGATGACTTTCAGCCTCTTCCTTGACTGAATTATAGTGATTTGTAAATATGTATATATATGTTTATGGATGTATCTTTATATACATATAGAAGCGAAGGTGCTTCTTGCTTGCTTGCAAACAAGATCTGGGGATGTAGCCTAGGGCATCATGGGATAGGGGTTAGCCTCGAGTCACTGGAAGCTCTTGAGCTTTAGTATTCGGCTGAGTCGGAGCAGAGGATCGGCTCCGAACCCAACCAGCAAGAATATAGGCGAGATGGACTACAAACATGGAATGTTATGGTAAGTACATAACTTATAAAGTCACAGCTGTTATTAAATACATGACTAAAAGTCAGTCAGAAGTAACTCATCCACATGCTTCTTGTATACAATGAATCTACTCTACAAGTTATATCCATCAAATGTCCATAGTCTATTTTGCAAATAAACAAGAAGCAAGCACACATGTACAGGTAAAAAGGTTAAGTACTGAAAGCTTAGCTTCCTTCTGTTTTAAAACTCATTTTCTATTTTCTACATCTTTTAATTCTAATGCAGCTATAACATGCAGCCTCAGTTGCCACTATAACTCCATAATATCTAAAATATTTTCCATGTCTCACACTTGATCACATGCTACCACTTTGTGTATTTTATTATTTATTGACATTTGATTAGTGGGAACGTCTGACTGGATAGTACTGAATTTCCAATGGAGGCCCAGGGAGAAAAGCTCCACAAAACATTTTCAGTCTTCAAAAGTAACACAAAAAGATCTGCAGTTCAAATTGTACCAAATTAGACATAATATGAAAACATTGATTAAGAACAGATACAAGTTATGCCATTTATTTAATATTTAGAGAAAGTTTAGCCAGATTATAGAAAAATTAAAGGTAATTTGGTATAACACAAACGGGAATTGCAATATGAAGTTAGAGGAAAAGCAGGCATATGGTGTATTTAGAGAGACAGAAGGCCAGGTGAGAGAAATTGATGGAAGTAAGGGATTGAGTGAAGAAGGTAGAGTAAGCAGAATTAAGGTATGAATAGGTACATGTTCACATTTAGGGATGTAGATGTTCGTGCTTCACTGTTGCAGTCATCACACTTGGGTTATCTGCCTGTACATAGCCATCAGATATCCCGAATACCAGAGTTTTGGGATTTCTGCATCGGATGCCGTCGCCTCTTCCATGACGTCAGGTCGTCAGGGGTGTAAAACATGTCGCCGACGCCATTACATCAGCTTTTCTTGCCGAGCAGAGCCCAAAGCAGAATCAGTTCTCAAGTGCCAGTCGGCCGCTACCTGAAATTTTCGTTATTCGAGTTTCAGACCTGGAGTCTTCTAAAGCTAAGTACCCCGTTGGGGATTCTTTTTTCTTGCTCTAACCAATGTCAGAAAAAATTAATCGTCTTGCCTGTGGAAAACAAATACCTCACAGAGATTTTCCTTCTTATTGCGTCACCTGTTTAGGCCCAGACCACGACATTCCTCACTGTCGGTTTTGTGCTCTGTTCAACACCCAAACTATTCGTCGCCGAGCTATCTTTGTCACTAAATTCTTTCACTCTCATTCCCCGTATTCGGAAATGGCTTCGATAAGCCATCACCTACCAATCTTCCGAAAAAATAGGATAAAGACAGAGACAGACTGCATAGGTCCAAAGCTGCTGAAGATGCTTCCGTTAAGCTAGTCTCCAGTCTGCCAGTACTCAGTGAGATGCTTTTGCAGCCCCTAATACCTGCTTCTACAGATTCATAGGCCTCTACTGAGAACCATTCAGAGTCCGGTATGCTGTGAGATGCTTCTTCGACTATGGAACCTTCGGAATTCTCTACCTTGGATGGGTCCAGAGCCGCTGTACAGACACTGGCTTCTGAGAGTGTATTCAGACCTTCCGATGTTCGCATTAAACCGACTACTTCGTTTCAGACTAAAACTACCATATTTCTCAGGCCCAGAGTTCGCACTATGCCTAGGAAATTGACCAAAGAGCATTCTCAAGCTCCCATGCCACAGAAACAAATGCTTAGAATGGCGAAAGACCTTATTACTTTAATTAGGGGAAGCCAGCCTTCCCCCCTCTAAAAGACAAAGAATTGATTTTCCTTCTGATTCTTCAGATCATGAGTCCGATGACTCTGACCCCTCAGATTACCAGGACATACCCTTATCTACCTATGAGGATTCTGATGCAGAGGATTCCATTCCCTCTGCCTCCCCACAAGAGGATTTTTCTTTTGGTGAAACCCTGCATACCCTCAGAGAGCATTTCTGCTGGGAGTGCCAGGACTACTACCCACAGTCCAAAAAGAGACTCGGGAAATTTTAAACTTGCCTCAGCACAGGCCTGTAGCTATCCGTCTTCTGGAAACTGTAGATGATGTCTTAATGGAATCCAGTCTTACCCCTGATACTTTGCCACCAGCTCCTAGAAAACCTGACGGGTACTACAGAGTACCTGACTCTCTCAAATTTATATTTAAGAATCCTACTGCAGATCCAGAGACCATTTCCCAGGGACCTAAAGGTATTAAGGCTACTACAGCCAAAATCCATACCCCTTTGGACAGGGATTCTAAGGCTTTAGACAGATGGGAGAAGAAGGTATACACCTCTGCTACTCTTGCCATCAGGGCTTTATATTGCCAGTTTCACATATTGATGTACCAGCAACATATTATGGAGCTAATTAAACAAAAAATGATGTTGATTCCTGATTGTGCAGAACACAAAGATTTACAAGAGTTAATGCATTCTGCAAACCAAGTTGGAAAACATACTTTGCAGTGTGGTTTTGATACTTTAGAAGCATCTTACAGTGCTGCTGTCACTGGGTCTGTTCTTAGAAGGCATGCTTGGCTAAAGGAACAAATCTTGCCAGACCATATCAAAGCCAAATTACTAGATGCTCCATTACACCAAGAACGTTTGTTTGGCACTAAGGCAGAAGAAGTTCTTAAAAAGATGGAAGAAAAAGCTAAACCTATGCAAACTGTTAGATTTCCTACAGGTGCAGCCACCTAGATTCAGTAGGCATTGGCCTTCAAAAAACTGGTCCTGTCCAGTCCCTCCCAGACCATCTCATTCCAAACCCAGGAGCAGCAGACCACCAAGACTACAGTCTCAGGGTATGCACGGATCTAAACAATGGGGTGCTCCCACCTCAAAAGCAGGGAGTGGTAAGCCACCATCCTATGGAAAAAGTTCACAATGACTTGCCCTTCATCCTTCCCAGCCTTGCCCAAATAATAGCACCCCTAGGAGGAAAACTCACCCTGCATGCAAAACCTGGGAGTACATTACCCAGGATAGATGGATCTTAACCATTGTATCACAGGAATACAGATTCTGCTTCCACTCATTGCCAACCCCAAGCAGATTGCCAGACCTCCCCCCAAACCAGTGGGCAGAGGCCCAAAAGCAAGTACTTTCTCTTCTCAGTATCAAGGCTATTCAGCCTGTTCCAGCAGAGTAAAGGGGACAGGGTTTCTACTCCAGACTGTTTCTGGTGCCCAGAAAAGAAAACTCTTGGCACCCTACCCTGGATGCGTCAATTCTCAACACCTTCCTGGAGGTTCCAAAATTCAAAATGCTTACTCTCCAACAGCTGCTTCCTATGCTAGCCAAGGACTCCTGGCTGGTCACCCTAGACTTAAAAGTAGCTTTTCTGCACATCTCATAAGGGAAATATGCAGGAAATGTCTACAATGTTCATCGTGCATACAGCTGCAGTCATTACAGATGGGTTCTCCTGCCATCAGGCGGGTCCTCGGTCGGCCGAATTCCAAAGTCTAGGTCCGGCGTCGGTTGTTGTCGCTTTCTCTGGCGCCAGTGCGGGGTATATAAGACACAGCCGACGCCATTTTCTTCAGTCTTTTTGCCGCGGTGCCCGGCAGAAGCAGTTCGCAAGTGCCAGTCGGCCAGCTCCTGAAATTACGAAATTTGGAAACCAAGTCTTCTTTAAAGCTAAGTACCCGTTAGAAACTTTTCTTGCCTCAGACCGATGTCAGACAAAGTTAACAATTGTATTTCTTGTGGGAAACAAATACCGCATAAGGATTTCCATTCCCTCTGTATTCCTTGTTTAGATCCAGACCACGACGTCTCGGGCTGTCGCTTTTGTGCTACTTTTAATAAACGCACTATTAAGCGTCGGGCGGAGTTCGCCCAGCACTTTTTTGGTAAAGCTTTTAACTATAAAATGCCGTTGGAGACTCCGACTACCGTTTTGTCCAAAAACGCAAGGACAAAGACCGACACGTGAGGCCTGCGGTCTCCACCGACACCACGGCAAAACCAGTTACACGTGGTCCGGTTCTCAGTGAGGCACCTATGCAGCCCCTGACTACCGACGACACTTCTCTGGCGGTGTCCTCTGTAACCGAGACCGCAGGTTCCTCGGCCCACACCCTAACTACAGGTACCGAAGCCACTGTGAGTGTTGAACCTCTTAATGTGGACAGATCTACTTCCACCCATGGTGTCTTCAGACCTTCTTCTTCCTTTTCCATCAAGGCCTTTACTAAGTCTAAATCAGCCATGCACTCCCAGAGGCCTGTTGCACAGGGCCCATCTGCAGGCCCCATGCCTAAAAGGCAGATGCTCAAAATGGATGAGGATTTAATTACTCTTATCAGGGGTTCCCAACCCCCACAGGACAAGAGACCCAGAGTGGAGGAAGAATCTCCCTCTTCTGACCAGGGCTCCATTATTTCAGAACATTCTGATGAAGAGGAGCATTCGTACTCCCCTTTTGAAGATTCTGATGCAGAACAGTCCATTCCTTCTGTATCCCCCCCAGAGGATTTCTCATTCGGGGAAACCTTGCATACCTTGAGGGAACACTTCCATTGGGAAGGCCAGGATTTTTCAGATTCAAAGAAAAGGCTTAGGGAATTTCTTCTGCTACCTCAGCACAGACCACTGGCGATACCTCCTGTCTTGGACATACTTGATGATGTTTATTCGGAGGCTTGCCTTAATCCGGATTCCCTGCCTCCAGCCCCAGTCAAGCCTGATAGGTACTACAGAGTTCCTAACTCGCACCATTTTCTTTACAAAAGCCATAATACAGACCCAGAAACCATTTCTCAGGGCTCCAAGGGAATGAAGGCCTCCACTGCTAAGAATCCATTACCTTCCGAAAGAGAGTCTAGATTCTTAGAAAGGTGGGGAAAAAAGGTATATACCTCGGCCACTCTAGCCATGAGGGCCTTAAATTGTCAGTTCCATATGCTTAAATATCAGCAGTTTCTGTTATCACAATTAAAGAATAAAATGTCACAACCTGAACAACCAGATCTGAAGGAGTTGCAGGATATGATGCATAGTGCAGAACAAGTGGGTAAGCACACCTTACAATGTGGTTATGATGCTCTAGAGGCCTCAAGTAGAGCTGCAGTTACAGGATCAGTCATTCGTAGACATGCCTGGCTTAGGGAACAAACCTTGCCTGATCATGCCAAAGCTAAATTACTAGATGCTCCTTTACAAAAGGATGTATTATTTGGTACTAATGCTGAGGAAATACTAAGGAAAATGGAAGAAAAAGCTAAATCTATGCAAACTGTTAAGGCTTTTCTACAGGTACAACCACCACGTTTTAGTAGAAATTGGCCTACAAAAAACTGGTCCTTTCCAGCCACGGACAAGCCCCAAAGAGGTAGATACAGACGCCGCAAGGGGCAGAGGACAATCTCAAGGATCATATAGAGGCAGACAATGGCAACCTCCAGCATCAAGAGGTGGCGAAGACAGTGCACAGAAATACAGAAAACAAACCCAATGACTTTCCCTTTGCATGCCAAACAAGGCTCAAGTGGCAGCACCCTTGGGAGGAAAGCTGGCATTATTTTCAAAAAATTGGCATATTGTCACAAAAGACAAATGGATCCTGGACATTATAAACAGAGGCTACAGATTTCATTTTCACACTCTTCCAAAAATGAGAGGCATGCCGAACCTGCCACACAATCAAAGGGTAGAGGCTCAAATACAAATTTCAAAGCTCATGGACATGAAAGCTATTCAAGAGGTACCTACTCATGAACAAGGTCAAGGTTTTTATTCCAGACTATTCCTGGTACCAAGGAAGGGAACCGATTGGAGATCCATTTTGGACTTATCCGTCCTAAACACATTTCTACTCATACCAAAATTCAAGATGCTCACCTTACAGCAGCTTCTTCCCATGCTGGGCAAGGGGTCTTGGCTGGTAACATTGGACCTCAAGGAGGCATACCTGCATGTCCCAATCAGACAAAGCTGCAGAAGATACCTCAGATTTCTTGCAGGTTCAATCCACTATCAATTCTCTGCATTGCCCTTTGGCTTATCTACTGCGCCCAGAGTATTCATGAAATGCCTGGCATCAGTAATTGCCTACAGCAGACTTCAAGGGATACAAATATACCCTTATTTGGACGACTGCCTGATCCAAGCGGACAGCAAACACATACTTCTGGAGCATCTGGCTTATGTAACACAGTTATTGGATTCTCTGGGATGCACAGTCAACAAAGAGAAATCCAGGCTAACACCATCTCAGAAAATAATTTTCCTGGGTGCCATCTTGGACACAAACACCCAGATGGCCTATCCTACGCCAGAAAAACAGGGGCAACTAACTCAGTAATTCAAGATGCTAGCAAATTGTACCAGGCTAACTGCAAGGAAAATCCTGCAGGCTCTGGGATTCATGGCATCTTGCATTCTTCTAATCTCATGTGCAAAGTTGCATATGAGGAAACTTCAATGGTACCTAAAAAAACTATGGTCTCAACACAGCCACAGTTTGGAAACAATAATTCCACTAATTCCATGTTTACAAAAGGAATTTCTATGGTGGGCTCAAGCATGCCAAACAAATGCAGGTCTACCATTCTGCAAACCTCAAGCAAATCAAGTCATCACAACAGACGCCTCAGACTACGCCTGGGGGGCACACATGACAGATAGGTGCATTCAGGGCAAATGGTCCCAAAAGGAAAAGCACCTTCACATCAATAAAAAGGAAATGCTAGCAGTGATAAATGCATTTACAGCTTTCAAGTACCTCCTGCATCCAGGGCAATTATTAATAAGAACAGACAACACCACAGTAATGTGGTACATAAACAAACAAGGGGGAACACATTCATACCCCCTGTGCAGGCTGGCCATGTCACTTTGGAACAGGGCTCTGGAATGGCAAATCGAGCTTCAAGCACAGTACGTGCCAGGTATGGAAAACACGCTGGCAGACAATCTAAGCAGAAATATGACAGACCCTCACGAATGGAAGTTGCATCCTCAAGTGTTTACAAAGATAATCCAAGCCTGGCGAAGGCCAGACTAAGATCTCTTTGCCTCCCACAAAAATCACCAATTGACAAAATTCTGCTCAAGGACATTTCATCCAAAGGCCTGGAGAGTGGACGCCCTTTCTTTCAGTTGGGCAGCACAGACAGTTTACGTCTTTCCACCTCTTCCTCTACTGCCCAAGGTGCTTTTGAAAACAAGAGCAGACAGACCAAAGATGATACTGATTGCTCCAGACTGGCCAAGACAACACTGGTACCCACTCCTGAGGAGCCTAACACATTCTCCTCCCTGGACCCTACCTCTAATGCCTCTCCTTCTGACTCAGCACAGCTACAAAACTCTTCACAGTCAGCTGAAAACACTCAATCTGGCTGCATGGAAAATTCCTTAACACCACAACAGGCCCTACTCTCCAAGGAGGTACAGGATGTCATTTTGGAAGCCAGAAGGCCATCTACTAGAAAAGCAAAAGCTTACTCCGCAAAATGGAAACGGTTTTGCACTTGGAATGAGAAAAAGGACCAGGATCCTAGAAAACTGAATTTGCCTCAGATATTACAGTATCTAACTGAGCTGTTGAACAGTGGACTTTCATTCTCCTCCATTAAAATCCATGTCTCAGCCATTTCTGCAGAATACAACACTGATCCACCCTTATTCTCTCACCCACTCTTAAGGCAGTTCCTCAGAGGGGCTAAGAATATAAGACCTCCAAGGAAACAACCAATCCCAGCCTGGGATCTTAATTACATTCTAGAAAAATTAACATTGCCTCCTTTTGAACCAGCTGCCTCAACAGATTTGCAATATTTGTCCTGGAAAACAGCTTTCCTTCTGGCTATTACCTCAGCTCGTAGGGTCTCAGAATTACAAGCCCTCATGGCTGTGCAGCCCTTTCTCATCTTCCATCAGGACAGGGTTTCCCTATGAACCAACCCGTCATTTATGCCTAAGGTAGTATCCAGGGTAGCTTTAAGTCAGGCCATACACTTGCCTTCCTTTTACCCCAATCCTCAAAACAAAGGGGAAAGGCTGCTACATTCCTTAGACATCCATAGACAGCTGCGTTACTATTTGGACAGAACAAAGCCATTCAGGAAATCAGAACAACTCTTTGTGTCCTATGCTGTAGGAGCTCAGGGGAAGCCAATTTCCAAACAGACAATTTCAAAATGGATAGGCCACTGCATACGTTTTTGTTACTCCTTTCATGGTAAATCTGTGCCTACAGGCATCATATCCCACTCCACAAGGGCCACAGCTACCTCCGCAGCCTTCCTCAGAGGAGTTCCTACCAAAGATATTTTGGAGGCAGCCACTTGGAGTTCGGTGCATACCTTCACTAAACACTACCACCTACCTTTATACTCCAAAACAAGAGCAGGCTTTGCCACTGCTGTGTTGCAGGGCATTCTGGCTCCTCCTAATTCCACCTAGTGCCTACCACCCTGTGCGTAGCTTTGGGATTCTACCCATCTGTAATGACTGCAACTGTGTATGCACGATGAACATAGTACAGTTTTGTACCTACCATAAATGTAGATGTTCGAGTGCTAATACATCTGCAGTCCAGGTTTCCCTCCCTCCTTCCCCTCTTGGTACAGGCCTAGTGGCTAACTCCTCCTCATACAACCTGTTTGGGTTATCCTTCTATGGTGTATTTGCTTGCAACTACTGAATTTTGATTATATTGCATTGCATGACTATACATAGATATATAAATTATGTATTGCCTTCCTTCTGGGGGCACCTGACATCTGGGGCAAGAAAGACTGAAGAAAATGGCGTCGGCTGTGTCTTATATACCCCTGCCGCACTGACGTCAGAGAAGAAGGCGAAAACAACTGACACCGGACCTAGACTTTGGAATTCAGCCAACCGAGGACCCGCCTGACGGCAGGAGAACCCATCTGTAATGACTGCAGCTGTATTAGCACTCGAACATCTACATTTATGGTAGGTACAAAACTGTACTTTTCAGGGCAGGCTCTATGCACTATCAGTTCTCTGCACTTCCCTTTGGCTTATCTACTGCACCCAGCGTATTCACAAAATGCCTGGCTCCAGCCATTGCATACTGCAGGCAGAGAAAAATTCAAATTTACCCGTACTTTGGACGATTGCCTGATTCAGGTGGACATTCAGGAATTACTACTTCAGCACCTGACATTTGTAAAGAGACTTCTAACTTCTCTGGGCTATAGCATTAACGAAAAGCAATCACATCTTGGTACCCAGCCAAAAAATTGCATTCCTGGGAGCAAGCTTGAACACAACTTCCCAGATGGCATTCCTCACTCCAGAAAAACATTTTTTTTGACAAACTACTTCAATCTACTGGCCGCCCAGCCCAGCTATCTGCAAGAAAAATATTGCAAGCCTTAAGGTTCATGGCCTAATTCCATATGCAAGACTACATATGAGGAAACTTCAGTGGTACTTAAAGTCTCTGGCGTCAACATTATCAGAACCTGGAAACGATGATTCCTATCATTCATTGCCTAAGGACAGAGTTCCTTTGGTGGGCAGAGGCCTGCTACCACAACAAGGGACTCCCTTTCAATCAGCACCCCACCGCCCAAACCCGGACAACAGATGCATCAGACTATGCATGGGGGGCTCACATGGCAGGCATATGCATTCAAGGCAAATGGAGCCCAAGACAAATGGACCTGCATATCAATCAAAAAGAAATGTTAGCTGTACAGAATGCACTGACAGCCTTCAAATACCTTATCTTTCCAGGACAACTCTTGATAAAGACAGAGAACACCACAGTTATATGGTACATCATCAAGCAGGGGGGAGCTCATTCCTACCCACTCTGCAGCTTAGCCATGGCTCTGTGGAACACAGCCTTGAGCAATGAAGTGCACCTTCAAGCTCAATTCCTGCCAGGCAAAGAAAATTCACTGGCAGACGATTTAAGCAAAAATATAATGAATCCACACAAGTGGAAACTGGAACCAAACACATTCAAAGTTTTAATCCACAGGTGGGGGCACCAGAGGTGGACCTCTCTGCTTCCCCTCAAAAATATCAATTGAGCATATTTTGCACCAGATTTCTCCACAGCCAAGCATGGAAAGTGAATGCCCTATCATTTACATGTGAAAATGTCTGAATCTGTGCCTTCCCCCTCTTCCCCTCCTCCCGAAAGTGCTATTCAATATCAAATAGGACAGGCCAAGGACAATCCTGATTGCACCAGACTAACCACGCCAGCACTGGTACCCACTGTTATGCAGTCTGACAGCAGTGCCACCCTGGCAGCTGCATCACACCCCCTCTCTGCTGTCCCAGCAGGAGGGCCAGAGTTTGCATCCTCAGCTGCAAACCCTGAACCTAGCAGCCTGGCTGATTCCCTGAATGCATCACCACCAACCCTCAGCAAACAGGTGCTGGATGTCATCCTTGAGGCCCGGAGGCCAAGTACTAGGAAATGCTATTCAAAAAGTGGAAAAGATACTGCTGTTGGTGCCAGTCTCAGGGTAAGGATACAACTGTGCCTACCTTACCTCAAATCCTAGATTACCTAGCACAGCTGCTCCACAAAGGCCCATCCTTCTCTTCAATTAAGATTCATGCCTCTGCCGTCTCAGCTCATAACAATACTGAGCCACCCCTCTTTTCTCACCCTCTGGTCAAACAGTTCCTCAGAGGAGCTAACAATTTAAGACCCCCGAGGAGAGCTCCCACTTTTGCCTGGGACCTTAACTTTGTATTAGAGAGGCTCACGCTTCCCCTTTTGAGCCTTCTGCTACAACCGAGTTAAAATTCCTCTCTTGGAAAACAGCCTTACTTCTAGCCATTACTTCAGCAAGAAGAGTGTCTGAGTTGCAGGCCCTTATGGCTGTGGAACCCTTCATTATCTTCCATGCAGACAGGGTTTCCCTCAGCACTAACCCATCATTTATGCCCAAGGGTGGTATCCGGTGTGGCTTTAAACTAATCCATCCATTTACCGACATTTTTTCCTAATCCTCAGAATAAAGGAGAAAGGATCCTGCACTCCTTGGACATGCACAGACAACTTAGGTACTACCTTGACAGGACTAAATCTTTCAAAAAATCTGACCAGCTGCTGGTCAGCTTTGCTACAGGGGCAGAGGGCAAGGCCATTTCAAAGCAAACCATCTCCAAATGGATAGCATACTGTGTCCATTTCTGCTACAAACACCATGGAAAACCTACCCCACAGGAGATCAGAGCCCATTCCACTAGGGCTACCTCAACCTCTACAGCTTTTCTTAGGGGAGCCCCTACCAAGGACATCCTGGAAGCTGCAACCTGGAGTTCTGTACATACCTTCACCAAGCATTACCACTTACCTATCTTTTCTAAATCCAGAGCTGGTTTGCTGCAGCAGTCTTACAAAGCCTGCTAGCCAGCCCTAATACTTCTTGACTTCCTCCACCCTTCCTCAGCTTTGGGAATCAACCCAAGTGTGATGACTGCAACTGTGAAACACGAAGAACATAGTACAGTTGTGTACACTTACCATAAATGTAGATGTTCGAGTGTATTCACTGTTGCAGTCCAAGTTACCCTACCTCCAGCCCCCTGACTTATCTATACTTTCTACCTATCCTCTTTTTTGGCCATATCTTATGGCATTGGTATTTACTTTTTACTGGAGGTGTTCCACACCATTTAATTGCTTCCTATTTTGGGGGCTCCTGACATCTGGGGCAAGAAAAACTGATGTAATGACGTTGGCTAAATGTTTTATACCCCTGACGTCATGAACGTGGCAACAGCATCTGACGCAGAAATCCCAAGACTCTGGTATTCGGGCTGACTGAGGGCTACCTGCAGGCAGATAGCCCAAGTGTGATGACTGCAACAGTGAATACATTCATACATCTACATTTATGGTAAGTGTACACAACTGTACTTTTATCCTGGTGTTGAGCACGAACAGAGCCAACTTTTGGCTAGGAAGTCTTTCAGAATGGTTTTGAAGGATGGGAAGGAAGAGGGGGAGGGTATTGACCTGATGGATGTAGGTAAGATGTTGCAGGCCTTAGCAACATGGTACATCTGTAGACAGTGCCCAGCAGATAATAGGTTTGGGACAGATAGAAGTTTTAGGTCATTGGATCATAATGACAGACTGGGAACATAAAGTGAGAAAAGTTTTGGTTCTCTAAAGCATCCCTAGTTTTTGATGATTTTTTCCTTATGCAATTTTGTATATGCAAGTGAAATTTAAGATCCACTATCATCCCTAATGATTTTCTATCAGAAATAACTTCAGTGATTATATTATGAAGAAAGAGGACTTTAAATTTTGTTTTCTCATTACAGAGTGATTTGGGGGAATTTTTTTTTTTTTTTTTTTTTTTTTTTTTTTTTTTAAGGTTGAGCATTTGTTGCGTGTTACAAAGACAACTTTCAATGGCTTTTAAAGCTTCTGGAGTAATTATTTGGAGGAGTTCCATGAATGTGGAGTCATCTGCTTACTGTATTAGGGAGGTCTGATGTGTGGAGGGGAACACCCTAAGTACGCATTCAGTGGTGAGAGACCTAGGTTGACAGCAACTTTACCTTTGATCACCTTGTCTCCACAGTGGTAAGAATGGCATTCTGTATTGCTCATTTCCTAAGTTAGGGCATTGCCTCCAGAAAAAAAGAAGTTATAACCTCCCTGTACTCTTCCCTCATCAGGTCAATAATTTGAGTACAACGCCCCTTTTGGTACGTACCTTTCCAAACACCTGCAGCAATTGGAGAGACCACAAAGGTTCCTCACAAGGAAAATTCAAGGTCTTCAGCATCTGTCTTATGTGGATTGTCTGAAATCACTGTCACTTTTTTCTGTTTCATACAGACTACTCAGAGACCATCTTTGCCTTGTGTATAAGGCAATCTTTGACCCTGCTGTATTGGAAATGCTGCATATCCACAAGTCAAATGGTACATGGGTTACTCTCTCTGAAGACCATAACCTGGTATGTGACATTAATGGAACCTGCTGGAGGGCCAGATTTGTCTGCCAGAGGTTACCACACCTTTGTAACAGACTCCCACTTCATGTCAAACAGAGCACCTCATTGGCCCTCTTCAAACACAGTCTGGACGATTGGATGGGTAGCTGTAAATTCACCATGGGTTGTTCCACCTGTGTCCCTTTTGGACAGGGGTACTAGGTGCTGATTTGTGGAAATAAGGATAGAACATGGCTAGGCTTGTAAGGGCCCTACAGCCATTAGCCCACTAATGTCCTATAATCCTATACTGATCCTGTGGGGGATGGTGAGAATGTTAAAGAGGAAGGGACCAAGGATAGAGGTTTATGGTACGCTGGTGGTGACTTGGGGGTATGGAAAGAGGATGGAGTGCCACTTTACTGACTATTGGATAGTAGTTTTTGAATTATAGGAGGGTGAGCTGAGAGAGGGGCCTAATGAGGGTATTTAAAATATAAGTTTGCTGTAGCAAACTATGCAAAGGCTTTAGATAAGTCTAGAAATAAGGAGGAGACTAGTTTGGTGTTACCTCTAGCTTTATTGACAGTATCTATTAGAAGTGCGGTGTTAGTACTATGGGAAGGATGTTGTGTTAGGGATAGAAGTTTTTCTTGCAAGAGACAGTTTAGCAATTGTTTCTGAATGTATTTTTCAAGTATGTTGGGGAGGGGGTAAGATTGCTATAGGTCTGAAGTTTGTTATGTCTGCTGAATTTCCTCCTTTATACAGTGGGCTAATGTGTGACTTTTTCCAGAGAGAGGGAATGTGAGATTCTTGAAATGACCTATTTATAAGGATTGATGTAGGATCAGCAATGCTATTGGCTGCTATTTTAAGGTACTTGGAAGTTCATCAGCTGACGTAGAGCATGGTTTGAATTTCTTTGAGTAGTTTTGTATAGAATGTGGGCACAGGTTTGAACGTAAAAATGGATGTGGTGATACATGGCTGTTGGGCAGGGTTAGGATTAAATGCTGGGAAATCCTTGGTTACAGATGCTATACTATATAAAATAGGAGTCAAACACTATTGTGGTTTCAAGTGGTAAGTTATAGGAAGAAGGGTTAAGGTTGAATTTTTGGCTGGGATGCAAGATTTCTTTAACAGTTGTCGAATTTTTTAGGGTTGTGTTTAGTATTATTCAGAAAGTTGTTATAATATAGTTTATCTTCATTTATTTGCTTTTATAGTATGATTGCGAAGCATTCTGAACCTTTCAAGATATTGTGGTATTTTATATTTTTGCCACTCCTTCCATGTTTTCCTTACTCTGCTTTAGCATTCTACTCTTTGGAAATCCAAATTGCATTATTTTTAGTCTCTTCCTTTTAGTAGATTCAAAGCTGTTCAAGAAAGTTGTATTAAATTCATTTACAGCATCATCTAAGGGGAGGATATTTAGGAAGTTTCAGCTGATAGACGCTTTGAGAAGTTTCATGTTTTTTTTTTTTAAACATGCTGTTTAAGTGGATGTGTGAAATATCTGGTTGTATAGACTGGAATCACTGAGAGTGTCTGACATTGTAACTGTGGTGGTTTATGGGTCTGGTACTAGGGGACAGTCTAATAGGGATGTTCAAGCATAAAAAGAAACCTCTGTGTTCACAGGCAGCACAATGTTTTCTATAGGGAGTTAGTTTTCTTTATCTTTCTTAATAGCACATAAATGTACACAAATTCTTTATGAGAGCATATAAAATGCCCTGTGTAGGACACCTCCCATCTGCCATATCTTGAAATATACACTACAAAATAACAGTTACAGTCACAATGTCTTTGGAAACCTAGCCTTCTGCCCCCCCCCCCCCACTTTCACTTGACTTCCAAATTTGGTTTTCTCACTTTTTAATTTCTCCAAGTCTTTTGGGTTTCTAATACCATGACGGGAATGGGCCCCATTCTTGAATCAAAGTACAATTAAAGTTCATGAAATTGGTATTGTTTCAGTCTTTGATGTCAGCCAGAAGTGCTTTTTGCAGCACCCACAGTGTGCCCAGTAATGACTCCTTCTGCAGTTCATATGGGGTTACATGTATTGGTAGCATATCTGAATACGATTGTAGATACTTTTTTATAAGACCTGTTGCTCCTACTACTGTTGGGACTGTCTGGGTATCTTTGCCATATTGCTCTCGTTTCTGCCTGAAGATCCTGATATTTTATGACTTTGTTTCTCTCTGTAGGCAAGACATTGTAGTCACTGGGTGTGGCTATGTCAGTGATCAATGCTATTTTTGTCTTCTTTTCATGGACCACTATATTCAGTTTTCTAGCACCTATCGATGTTCTTCATCTCACATTGCTGCAGTCCTTACATATGGGGTAGTCCGCTGTCCTCGGTCGGCCCGAATACCAAAGTATAAGGCTGACGTCGGTCAAGGCGCTTAAAACTGACATCAGGACGTCAGGGTACAAAAGCGCATGCCCGACGTCATATCCTCAGTCTTTTTTGCCGCATGGTCCGATGCAGAAGCAGCGTTGCAAGTGCCGTTCGGCGTTCTGAAATTTTTCGAGTTCGGAGTTTCAGACCGAATCCAAGTTGGCTAAGTACCCGTTGGGAATATTTTGTTTTTTTTTTGCCTCAGTGTATTACCGGATGTCAGAAAAGGTGAATAACTGTATTTCTTGTGGGAAACAGATACCGCATAGGGATTACCATTCTTTGTGCATTCCTTGTTTGGGGCCTGAGCACGACGTGGTTGGGTGTCGCTTTTGTGCTAGGTTCAATAAGCGCACTATTAGCGAAGGTTAGATTGTGCTAGGCTGGTCTTGATGGCGGTGCAATTATAATATGCCGTCCGGATTCTCCGGCGTCCGCTTCCACGGAAGCGCCAAAGACAAAACAGTTAAGCCCAGGCAAGATGAGTCGTCCGTTCGGACGCCGGTTCTTAGAGGCTTCACTGGAACCGTGGGTCCGGCGGAGACTTCTTTAGAGTCTCAGGGGGAGACTTTAGTTTTGCAGGATGTGGCCTCTCTTGAGGCAGGTCAGGCTGAAGGGGCTTCTCAGGTTACTGTACTCCCTCCCTTCCCAGGGTGGTTAGGCCCTCTCCTTCTGTTTCCAAGGCTTCTCCCAGGGGCAGGCCAGGTTTAGCTTCTGTTGGTGTCACTCCTAGTTCAGCAGGGTCTGTGCCTAAGAAGCACATGCTTAAAATGGCAGAAGATTTGATTACTCTGATTAGAGGTTCTTTGCCCCCTGCTGATAAGAGGCCTAGGGTGGAGCCAGAGTTGGGAAGTTTTGAGCAGGCTTCGGATGTTTCAGAGTCTTGGCTGAAGATTTGCAGGAGTACTCTCCTTATTCTGATTCTGATGCAGATGATTCCACTCCTTCTGCTTCTCCTCCAGAGGATTTTCTTTTTCAGAGACACTTCATGCTATGAGGGAACATTTTAAGTGGGAAGGTCAGGACTTCTCTGATTCGGAAAAGGCTTAGGGAATTTTTGCTTTTACCTCAACATAGGCCTTTAGCTATACCCCCTGTTCTGGATGTTGTGGAAGATGTGTTTTCAGAGAGGCTTCTTAATCCTGATTCTCTGCCTCCTCGCCTGTTAAACGGATAGGTATTACAGGGTGCCTGAGGCTCATAAATATCTTTATAAGAGTCCTAGGGCGGACCCAGAAACTATTAGTCAGGGACCTAAGGGTGTCAAGGCCTCTGTTGTGAAAAATCCGGTTCCTCTTGATAAAGAGGCCAGAGCTTTGGATAGATGGGGAAAGAAGGTCTATACATCTTCTACCTTAGCTATGAGGGCTTTGAATTGCCAGTTTCATATGTTGAAATATCAAAACTTTCTTCTTTCTCAATTGAAGTCTAAGGTGGATGCTCTGGCAGAAGGCATTGAGTGTAAAGAATTACAAGATTTGGTGCATGTCTCTGAACAGGTGGGTAAGCATTCTTTACAATGTGGTTTTGATGCTGTGCAGGCCTCGTCTAGGGTGGCTGCCACTGGTTCAGTTCTTCGCAGGCACGCCTGGCTGAAGGATCAGAATTTATCTGACCATGTTAAGACAAGGATTTTGGATGCTCCTTTGCAGTCTGATGTGTTGTTTGGTCCACCTGTGGAGTCAGTCTTGAAGAAAATGGAAGACAAGGCTAAGTCTATGCAGGCTGTTAAAGATTTTTGCAAGTTCAGCCTCCAGTTTAGTAGGAATTGGCCTGCTAAGGGGTGGACGTATCCTTCTTATGATTCTCAGTCTAGGGGTAGATCTAGGCGTGGTAGGGGCAGAGCTCAGAGTTCTTTCAGGCCTAGAACAGGAGTTCACCTGCACAATCTTCGGGTGAGGGCAGGGGCCAGTCCTTTTCGTAAACAGGCCCAATGACCTACTTTTCAGCTGCCAGATCCTTCTTGCCTGGCAGCACCTTTGGGAGGAAGGTTGGCACTCTTCAAGGAAAATTGGATTTTGATTACCCAAGACAAATGGGTATTGGATATCATACACCAAGGTTACAAGTTTTATTTCCACACCTTGCCTCCTTTCAAAGGCATGCCAGACGTTCCTCCTCAGCAAAGACTAGAGGCTCACAAACAAATTTCTCTACTACTTCAAATAGGGGCCATACAACCGGTCCCTCTGCCAGAAGTGGGCCTAGGATTTTATTCTCACCTGTTTCTAGTCCCAAAGAAAGGGAACACGTGGAGACCAATTTTGGATTTATCTATCCTCAACACATATCTGGACATTCCCAAGTTCAAAATATTGACGTTACAACAGCTTTTACCTCTGCTGGGCAAAGATCACTGGATGGTGACTCTGGATCTCAAGGAGGCTTACCTTCATGTTCCTATCAGGCCCAGTTGCAGGAAGTATCTGCGTTTTCGGGCTGGGACTTTTCATTATCAGTTCTCTGCATTGCCCTTTGGCTTATCTACTGTGCCCAGAGTGTTCACAAAGGTTCTGGCTCCAGTGGTAGCTTTCTTCAGGCTAAGAGGAATACAAATCTATCCTTATTTGGACGATTGCCTGATTCTGGCCCAAGGAAAGGACGAACTTCTTCATCATTTACAGTATGTGATGGCAGTGTTAAGATGCCTGGGGTATTCTGTGAACGAAATAAAGTCCAGTCTAGTACCCTCTCAGGACATGTGCTTTCTGGGTGTGAGACTGAATACAGCATCCCAGATGGCCTTTTGACCCCGGACAAACAAAAGAATCTTTCTCTTTACTTCCACCAATTGTCTCGTCAGTCCAGGCTGACTGCAAGGACAGTCCTTCAAGCCTTGGGGTTCATGGCATCTTGTATTCTGGTACTTCCCAATGCCAAACTGCATATGAGGAAGCTACAATGGTATCTCAAAAATGTATGGGCCTTGCACTGCCAAGATATGGACACTGTCATTCAGATAATACCTTGCATTCAAAAGGAATTTTTGTGGTGGGCTCAGGAATGTCACCTAAACAAGGGACTCTCTGTGACCCGACCAGAGGCGAGTCAGATTCTAACGACAGATGCCTCAGACAAAGCTTGGGGAGCTCATCTAAATGGAAAATGGGTACAAGACACGTGGCCTGCCAGACTTCAACATTTACATATCAACTTGAAGGAGATGTTAGCAGTCCAATTTGCATTGATAGCTTTCAAGGATTTACTTCTTCCAGGGCAGGTGTTGATTCAAACAGACAACACAACTGTCATGTGGTACATCAACAAGCAAGTGGGGACGCATTCATATCCTCTATGCAGACAAGCGATGATTTTGTGGGAGACTGCTCTCAGTTTACAGCTAAATCTTCAGGCAAGGTTTCTGCCAGGAGCACAGAACTCCTTAGCAGATGTGTTGAGCAGACAAATTATGGATCCCCACGAGTGGAAATTGGATCCTCATGTATTTCAGAAATTGACAGTGTTATGGGGAACTCCAGACATAGATCTGTTCGCTTCTCCACTAAATTACCAGCTGCCAAAGTTTTGCACAAAAAGGTTTCATCCCACAGCTTGGAAAGTGGATGCTCTCTCATTCAATTGGAGCAATCTTCACGTGTATGCCTTTCCACCTCTGCCTCTCCTCCCAAAGGTACTCCTGAAGGTCAGACAGGACAAGCCAACCATGATTTTAATAGCTCCGGATTGGCCTCAACAGCACTGGTACCCATTACTGAGAAGTCTGGTTCGGGAGCCTCCATGGCCTTTGCCTTCGATTCCTCACCTGCTGTCTCAGGAGAACAGTCATTTACTCAATGTCAAACTTCACTCTCTACATCTAACAGCCTGGCATATTCTGTTTTAAACCCTGGAGGGTCTCAGCTGCCACAACAAGTTTTGAATGTTATTTTGGAGGCCAGAAGGCCTAGTACAAGGAAAGTTTACGCAGATAAATGGAGGAGATTTTTATTTTGGAGTACAGCTAAGGACTTTGATGTTTCTAAACCTAATTTAAGTGTTGCTCTTCAATACCTTACTGAGTTATTGGACAAAGGTTTGTCCTTCTCCTCTATAAAGGTTCATGCTGCAGCAATTTCTGCTCACTATGACTGTGACCCACCATTATTTTCTCATCCTTTGTTTAAGCAATTTCTTAGAGGGGCAAAGAATATAAGACCCCCACATAGAGCTCCTACTCCTGCTTGGGATCTCAATTTTGTGTTGGAGAAACTCACTCTACAACCTTTTGAGCCTGCAGCAACTGCAGAGTTGAAATATTTATCATGGAAAACTGCTTTTTTGTTGGCCATTACCTCTGCGAGAAGGGTTTCTGAATTACAGGCCCTTATGGCAGTTGAGCCTTTCTTAATTTTCCACAAGGATAGGGTGTCTTTGCGTACTAACCCTTCTTTTATGCCTAAAGTGGTTTCTAGTGTGGCTTTAAACCAAACTATTCATTTGCCTACTTTCTATGCAAACCCCAAAATAAAGGGAGAGGATTTTGCACACTTTGGATATACACAGACAGTCGCGATATTATTTGAGCAGAACTAAAGGGTTCAGGCAGTCTCAGCAGTTGTTTGTTTCTTTTGCTTTGGGTTCTCAGGGCAAACCTGTTTCAAAACAAACTATTTCTAAGTGGATTGGTTTTGTATTGCTTTCTGTTATTCCCATCATGGTAAGGAGATTCCAGCTGGGATTAGGCCTCATTCCACTAGGGCTACTGCCACTTCTACAGCTTTTTAAGGGGGTGGCTACTAAAGATATTTTGGAGGCAGCTACTTGGAGTTCAGTGCATACTTTCTCTAAGCATTACCACCTTCCACTTTACTCTAAATCTAGGGCTGGATTTGCCACTGCAATTTTACAGGGCATTTTGGCAGCCCCTAATGCTTTATAGTTTTGCCATCCTCCCTTACCTCTGCTTTGGGATTCTACCCATATGTAAGGACTGCAGCAATGTGAGATGAAGAACATAGTACAGTTTTGTACCTACCATAAATGTAGATGTTCGAAGATCCACATTGCTGCAGTCCAATTTACCCTCCCTCCTTCCCCTCTGTAGTTAGAGGTGGTGGTGTGGTTTGGGTTGTACATATTGTAAATATGGTTAGTGCATGGGTGGTTGGTTATTTTTTGCTGTTTTTTGGCTTTGACCTTTCTTGTTAGGGCCTTCTGACATCTGGGGCAAGAAAAGACTGAGGATATGACGTCGGGCATGCGCTTTTGTACCCTGACGTCCTGATGTCAGTTTTAAGCGCCTTGACCGACGTCAGCCTTATACTTTGGTATTCGGGCCGACCGAGGACAGCGGACTACCCCATATGTAAGGACTGCAGCAATGTGGATCTTCGAACATCTACATTTATGTTAGGTACAAAACTGTACTTTTGAACTGTTGGCAATGGATGATCCCATGTGATGTAAACTTCATCGTTTTCTGTGATGCTTTGTGGCTCATGTTTCCAGTGTTTTTCAGCCACTTTAGTACCATAATGTTAGCACAATCCACAGTGCAACAATCTTGCCACATTATTATGCCTTTCAGCATACAGTCCTTCTGCCATTAGTATGTCACAACCAGCAACGAGATGTGCGACTGTTTCCAATTCGGTTTTACAAAACCTACATTTGTCCATTTCTCCAACATGTTCAATGGACTTTGCAAACCACCATGTATAACCATTCCTGCACTCGTATTTGATCAACATGAGATTCTTCCAGAAGTTTTCTCTGTAAGTAAAACATGGTGTGTTGTCGATATTTTACATAAAGCTGGCCAGTCCAGAGTGATAAAGCTCTGACCATGCCCCAGGTGACTTGGGTATGATTTGCATCAAGACTGACTGATGGAGTGGCAAGGAGGGTGTCAACATGGGCATCTGTCTATAATGGTCCCTGGTGGATACTGAGGACATCACTGTTAGGAGGTGTGGTGCAAAGAGGAGGCAGGGGTTGACCTGGCTGAGCGGCTGTAGAGGTGGGTTGATACATCACAATGTTCTCATTTTATACCCACCCCTCAGACATAAACATGTTACCATAAGGGAGGGGAGAAGGCATAGGGCATACAAAGAAAACCATCCAGATGGATGCAAAGATGGACAAGGCCCCAGGACACCCTTAGGATTCATGACAAGTCCCATTAATACTGGTATAAGTCAGGAGCATTGGAAGTTAGCTGGTAGACCTGGGGTGAATTTGGGTGGGGTGCCGGTCTAGTGGAATAATGTAAAAGGGGACCAATAAAATATTTTAAGCAAATTTGAATGACCCTGTAAGATATTTTAATTGGTACTGATAACTGAAGTATCCAAGATGTATTCCGGTGAAAATTCATTATTAAATGGGGTATCTACTTTCTAAGAAAAATTAATCTTAGTGTCATCGCTATACATAATGGGTTTGCAGATGATCTATTTACTAGATAGCATTTCAGAAAACACTGCATTCTTAACAAATTGGAAATGGCAGTTGGTGTGTATATATGTATGCATGTATGTAGAAGGTTTGTAACAGGCCATTAACTTAACAATTCCTGACTTAGGTGATGTTGAGTCTAACAAAAAAGAAATCAATTTTAAAAAAACCGACATGCTGTGATCTTTAAAAGCCAATTGAACTGTATAAATTCTGTACAAATTACACAAATTTGATGTTCATCGTGCATACAGCTGCAGTAATCACATATGGGTTCTCTGCCGTCAGGCGGTCCCTCGGTCGGCCGAATTCCAAAGTCTTGGTCCGGCGTTGGTTGTTGTCCCTTCTTCCCTGACGTCAGTGCGACAGGGGTATATAAGTTACAACCAACGCCATATTCTCCAGTCTTTTTGCCAGCGGTGCCCGGCAGAAGCAGTTCGCAAGTGCCGGTCGGCCAGCTCCTGAATTTACGGAAAATTGGAAACCGAAGTCTTCCTTAAAGCTAAGTACCCTGTTGGGGAAACTTTTCTTGCCTCAGACCGATGTCAGACAAAGTTAACAATTGTATTTCTTGTGGGAAGCAAATACTGCATAAGGATTTTCATTCCCTTTGCATACCTTGTTTAGGCCCAGACCACGACGTCTCGGGCTGTCGCTTCTGTGCGACTTTCAATAAAAGCACTATTAAGCATCGGGCGGAGTTCGCCCAACATTATTTTGGTAAAGCCTTTGATTATAAAATGTCGTTGGATACTCCGACTACCGTTTTATCCAAAAAACGCAAGAATAAAGACCGTCATGCGAGGCCCGTGGTCTCCACCGACACCACGCCAAAGCCGGCTACACGTGGTCCGGTTCTCAGCGAGACGCCTATTCAGTCCCTGACTACCGACGACACTACCTTGGCGGTGTCTTCTGTACCCGAGACCACTGGTTCCTCGGCCCTTACTCAGACTTCAACCACCGAAACCACAGTGGGTGTTGAGCCTCCTGGTGTGGACAGGTCCACTTCCACCCAGGGTGTATTTAGACCCTCTTCTTCATTTTCTATTAAGGCCTTCACTAAGTCCAAATCAGCCATGCATCCCAAGAGGCCTGTTGCACAGGGCCCATCCCCAGGCCCCATGCCTAAAAAGCAGATGCTTAAAATGGCTGAGGATTTAATTTACTATATCAGGGGTTCCCAACCCCCTCCAGACAAAAGACCCAGAGTGGAGGAAGACTCTCCCTCTTCTGAACAGGGCTCCATTTTCTCAGAACATTCTGATGTGGAGGAACACTTGTACTCCCCTTATGAAGATTCTGATGCAGAACAGTCCATTTCTTCTGTATCTCCCCCAGAGGATTTTTCTTTTGGGGAAACCTTACACACCTTGAGGGAGCACTTCCATTGGGAAGGCCAAGACTTTTCTGATTCCAAGAAAAGGCTTAGGGAATTTCTCTTGTTACCCGAACACAGACCTCTGGCTATACCTCCTGTCCTGGACATACTTGATGATGTTTACTCGGAGGCTTGTCTTAATCCGGATTCCCTGCCTCCTGCACCAGTCAAGCCTGATAGGTATTACAGAGTCCCTAACTCTTACCAATTTCTTTTCAAAAGCCATAATGCTGACCCTGAAACCATTTCTCAAGGCCCCAAGGGGATGAAGGCCTCTCCTGCCAAGAACCCACTTCCTTCTGAAAGAGAATCTAGATCCTTAGAAAGGTGGGGAAAAAGGTATACACCTCGGCCACCCTAGCCATGAGGGCCTTAAATTGTTAGTTCCATATTCTTAAATATCAGCAGTTTCTGTTATCACAATTAAGAAACAAAATGTCTCAACCTGAACAACCAGATTTGAAGGAATTGCAGGATATGATGCATAGTGCAGAACAAGTGGGTAAACACACCTTACAATGTGGTTATGATGCCTTAGAGGCCTCAAGTACAGCTGCGGCTACAGGAGCAGTCATTCGTAGACATGCCTGGCTTAGGGAACAAAGCTTGCCTGATCATGTTAAAGCTAAGCTACTAGATGCTCCTTTACAAAAGGATGTGCTATTTGGTACTAATGCTGAGGACATTCTAAGGAAGATGGAAGAAAAGCAAAAGCTAAATCTATGCAAACTGTCAAGGCTTTTCTACAGGTACAGCCACCTCGTTTTAGCAGAAATTGGCCTTCAAAAAACTGGTCCTTTCCAGCCATGGACAAGCCCCAAAGAGGTAGATACAGGCGCTCAAGGGGCAGAGGACAAGCTCAAGGATCATACAGAGGCAGACAATGGCAATCTCAAGCAACAAGAGGTGGCGAAGACAGTGTACAACAATACAGAAAGCAAACCCAATGACTTTCTCCTTTTCATGCCAAGCAGATCTCAGCTGGCAGCCCCCTTGGGAGGAAAGCTGGCACTATTTTCCAGAAATTGGCAGATTATCACAACAGACAAATGGATCCTGGACATAATAAACAGAGGCTACAGATTTCATTTTCACACTCTTCCAAAAATGAGAGGCATGCCAAACCTGCCACACAATCAAAGGGCAGAGGCACAAATACAAATTACAAAACTCATGGACATGAAAGCCATTCAAGAGGTTCCTACTCACGAACAAGGTCAAGGTTTTTATTCCAGACTTTTCCTGGTACCAAGAAAAGGAACCGACTGGAGACCCATTTTGGACTTATCCATCCTAAATACATTTCTACTCATACCAAAATTCAAGATGCTCACATTACAGCAACTACTTCCCATGCTGGGCAAGGAGTTTTGGCTGGTAACATTGGACCTCAAGGAGGCACACCTGCATGTCCCAATCAGACAAAGCTGCAGAAGATACCTCAGATTTCTTGCAGGTTCAATCCACTATGTGAAAATTCATTATTAAATGGGGTATCTACTTTCTAAGAAAAATTAATCTTAGTGTCATCGCTATACATAATGGGTTTGCAGATGATCTATTTACTAGATAGCATTTCAGAAAACACTTTAAGTTCATTGTTGCATCAGCTATCCAAAAACATTTTTCTCAAAAGTCACAATTTTGTCTCAAAGGGTGTATTCTTAACAAATTGGAAATGACAGTTGGTGTGTGTATATATGTATGCATGTATGTAGAAGGTTTGTAACAGGCCATTAACTTAACAATTCCTGACTTAGGTGATGTTGAGTCTAACAAAAAAGAAATCAACTTTAAAAAACCGACATGCTGTGATCTTTAAAAGCCAATTGAACTGTATAAATTCTGTACAAATTACACAAATTTGATTTCATTATCCTATCATACAAGTATGTCATCAATAAACTTGTTATATAGTTCTAGCATGTTGTCAGAATGTGGAATCATAAACATTTTGTCTTTCCCATCCCTCTATTACTAATTTGGCAAATGTATTTTAAACAGTTGCGCCCACAGCCATGCCAGTTTTTTGCTGGTTGTTGTTGTCTTTCGGCTTTTCCCGGTTAGGGGTCAACACAGCAGAACTCCAGTTCGCTAATGATTGGCAGTAGATTTTCACGAACGCAGAGGTTTTGCTGGTAGTACTCATAATTAAAAGAGAAAAAATATATCAGATCAATGGTAAGTAATTCACACACATCTTTAATGCTAATATTAGTGACATAACCCTTAGCATTCATATAGCTTCTTACCATCTCTGAGCCTAAAACCTGAGGTATAATTGTGCAGGGCTACTTCATATCCCCACTAATAAATACATTGTTATCAAAATCCACATTTCCCAACTGTTTTAAGAAGTGCCATGAATTTCTGAGATGTTCCATAGTTATTTGCAAAAAACTGATCATTAGCTTATGGATAATGGCTCTATCTTTGGCTCAGTATGACACAGTGGTTCTGAATGGTGGTTGTGGCACACAATTTTATGAATACCAAAAGGGAAGGTATTTTAGGTTTGTCCATCTGTAACTGTATGTAGAAATTCTTTCAGTTACATAATACCATTATACACAGCCACCGACATAATTTGGAACAATATGAATTCAAAACTAAATGGGCTCTGTAGAACATTCAAAACAGTAAATCATAGCCTACTCCTCAGCAAACATGGAAAATTTAATTTTGGGCCAAATACAGTGAGATGATTTCAACCTCAGAAGTCAAGGTACAGTAGGCCCTAGTGTCCAGAACCCGTCCACTAAACTGCGTAGCTCTGACAATAGTTAATGTGTACTTATTCCAAAACTGTGACACTCCCTTCCTCACTATCTCACAGACCTTACTAACTATACTACGTTCACACCCCGACCCAAAAGAGTTTTTGTTTGAGTAATACAAATGTCCACAAGACATATTAGGTCAGTTTCCTCACACATCACTCCATTTATGCCACTACTGTATCAGTTACCACTAAGCTTCTGCTTTCTATAAATATGTACATGGCCTTTCTTTCTCATTGCTCACTATCATTTCACATTTTCTTTTCTAAGTCCCTCTGCCACCATGGTCTTGAGTCTTTACCATTATTTGCATTTTGCTTTGACCTTTAAACACATTTTACTCCCTAAAATTTCCAAGACAATTCTGCTTCTCACTCTTTTCTTACTTCTCTGATTCCAGTTTTCTGCTTATAAAATGTACAACTCGGCAAGAACTTCCATACAATATCTCATTTTTTGTGACAAGTTTGTATTACCTTTGTGTTTCACTACTGGCTGTATTTATTGTATCTTTTGCTACAATTCTGAATGTAACCTAGGCTGAATATGCAATTGGTCATGCTGTGATCAGTGTTCTGTTCTGTTCTGCTAACCAAATTGTAAATGAAAAAAAATGTAAATAAGTTACTTCCATTAACATAATGGTTAAGGTGTTTACCTTACAGACATAAGGTGCAGGATTTGATTCTCGCATGGGGTAATTGGCTAGGCATAAAATGGCCCACAATGCCAGTTAGCCTAGTACTAACATATGAATCTGTAACATTCCAAGTAAACCTAGGAAACAACATTTTGACTGCAGGAATTATAAACATAGTAGTCTGAGAAGAATCTATCATTGGACCATGGTTATTTTTCCTTTTGTCAATGATGTATCTGCTGTCCTGCCCAATATCAATTTGGTCCTTTATGTAGTTATCTTACTACCTGATTCAATCTAGTTTTACATATTTATGCCACCAGATGAATACAAATGTGCTGCTAATTGGTCCCCTGAAGTCTAACATAATGATATTTGACACCCTGCAAAAACTCCCTAAATCCCAAGATCTAATTATTAGTGGCGCAGATGACAGACAGCAACTACTGTTAACAAAACAGGAGTTTTGGGGGGGCCATTTTGGATCTTACTCCTTCATTGGCCAAGCATTCAGACAATATAAAAACACTGCACCAGCTAAAACTATGGATAGCATCTCTTAATTCCTCAACTTATAATGCTTTAAATGCTTTAGCTAAAAATGTGATTATCCCTAAAACAGACTATAGTATCCTTGTAACCTTACATTCCAGATCAAGCATGTACAAGCTGCTTTAAATAAAATGTGGAGATTTGTTCTTCTTTCAGACCATAGAACTCATCACTACCAACTTCCACAGCAGTGTAACTGACTACCTGTAAATAACAGAGCCACATTTACATTTAGCTGTTAAATCTACAAGCTGTTAAAAATAGGGCACTGACCCCATGAAAATAAAATTAGAACTCGAACAGCTTAGCTTCACACTTAAGAGAAAGTCAAGAAGGTAGCATTACCCTCATTAGACCTAGTTAAAGAAACCCACAGGAGAAGTAGATGTTTCTAGATGAAGCCCAACTGTTTGGAATCTGCTACCTGCAGAAGTAAGGCAGGAAGATGCACTTCAGTTGTTTAGAAACAATCAAGAGCCCCCACCTCCATTATCAAGAAACTCCCCCTTAAATTAAAATCCACCTCACTAGATCCAGACAATCTGCCTGCAGAATATTCAAAAATTGCAGCAGATACTTAGCTTGTCCAATTTCCATTCTGATAAATAACTCCATTGCAGAGGAGGTATGTTCCTGAATGATAGGAAAAGTGATTTGTCTTACTATATCATAAGGGTGGAGCTTCCACTGAACTTTCATGCTATAAGCTCATAGCAATCCTGTCTCCACTATCCAAAATTCTTAAGAAATGTTTTCTTTCATTTCCTAAGGTGCTTAACCTCTAACAGCATTTTCATACTCACACAGCGTGGCTTCTGTCCTAACCATAGTACAACAAATGCCCTACTCAGCTTTACAAATAGTTAGTAGTATGAGGAACGCTAGTAAACTTGTCTGTTCATGCTTTCTTTACCTATCAAAAGCATTTGACAACGTGTCACACCTATTACTAATTCTAAAGTCCCTGCACTGGGCATCTCTTCCTCATCTATTTGGTTTCAGAGCTCCTTACTGAAGAGGGCACAAGCAGTGAAACATGATTACTCATCCTTTTAACCTGTGTCTTAATCTCTCTGCAAATGGTCTTCACCCCACTAAAAAACATGATTACACATCCTTTTAACCTGTGTCTTAATCTCTCTGCAAATGGTCTTCACCCCACTAAAAAACATGCCACTGTAGTTCAGTGTGCAGATAACTCTAGTCTGTGACAGCTGACAACCTCACAGAACTACAAGATGTGAGGCAATATTTCTCATCTGTTGAAACATGGCTAAATAAGGCTGAACTTAAATGACTACTAATCTTATTCACTCCGAAACATCTCTGTCCAAAACACGCTGTTCGCTGTATACTTGAGCAATAATACCAAAATATAGCAGGTCTTGAAATCCAAACTCTAAACAAGACCATCTAAACTTGGCTTACTATATAGGGCCAAACCTTATCCTTATCTCTTACTGAATCAGCAAGAAAAACACAAACCCTTCTAAACCCCCCCCGCCGTACCCCCCACTTGAAAAATTATTTTAAAAATAAATTTTTACTACTCAAAATGACAAACAATACTAAGTCACAACTCACACCATCCTCAAAAAACTCCCAACTCTCAAAACTCACCACTGTCATTAAAACACTCCCACAACAGCCAACCTACTACCTAACACTTAACACACTCAAGCACAAAGCACACATCCCTACATCCATTGTCCATAACCCACTCCCCAACCCCCTACCTCCCCCCCAAAATTGAACTCAAATATGCACTATATCTCTCTACTATCCTCCAATCAAACTCTCTTATCACAGGTAACTCACTTATCACTAACTGTACAACTCCTTTCACTACCTCTCTGTCTCTGAAACAAATCACAAATCTTTCTGTTGTGTTCGTGCTCAAAATTCATGTTCCTGATCTCAAGACTAGTGATTCCAATCATCAATTATCATATTCTCAACCTAATTCAGCATTCATTCATTTTTCATTTTCACACTTTCCCTGTATTTTTTTTATTTTACATTTTGTATTTATTTTATTTTACATGTCGGGTTGTCCGAAGCAGTCTGATGACTGGGAGCTGTAAGATGCATTGTCTTTCATTAAGATATTACCACAAAATTACCTCATATTGTATTATAACATACATTATTACTTGCATTTCTTGGCATTTACTGTTTTATCCATTGTTTGTAGTTATGACCCTGTATTGTTTGTAACTCCTAGCAACCTGTAGGAGATTTTTTTCAGGGCGTCTGCATAATATAAAATCTTTTTATTTAAATAATATCTACCTAGTAAAACAGTAGCCAGTAAATAATAAAGGGCTTGTTTGAAGAAATATGACATTAACACCCATTAACTACAGATCACTGTTGCCTTACCTACCTTAATTTATGAATGCTCACTGATTTCCTATATCATTTAATTATATAATTGGAAACCTAGAATTTTGCATTTATAATTTGGTATGTACAACACTGTCTTTTCTTTTGTTACTGTAGTATGTACAGGGATACCTACTGTCTCTTTAGTGTTCATATTATTTTTGTATGTTTTACACATCTCAAATCTCTAACAAGTTCTAGTATCCTTGATATATATAAGCAGGGGGGTGAGATGAAAGAGATCAAGCAAAGGAGGGCATTGGGGGATACCCCTGTTCCAATTACAAGAAAATTGCCCAGAAGGGAGGTTGAATTTCACATGGCATCCAATTGTTCAAAGTACACTAGGAATTGGTTATGGAGGAGATTGCTGTTCTCAAATTGGGTTATGGAATTTCACAGGTAGGGGTTGGGGATAGAGCCTGTCTCTGTCTCTCAGCAGGCCCTCGGGGCACTGGGCTGTCTCTTTTAAGCCTTTAGAATGGGTAATTCTTTTGCTGTTTATTTTTGGGGGTCCATCAGGCTTTAGTCTGACAAGATTGTATGCCGCCATATGACAGGCATAGATCTCCCTCTCTGTACAGAATAGGACAGAAGGGCCTTGGGGCAGTCTGCAGACATCCTACTTAGGATTCATTCTTTTAGTCTTTACTGAGAACATTTCTTGTTTGTGGCCATTCCAATTGTTGGATATGCTTGGTTAGGTACATACCAAAGGGGGCACTGTACACGGTGACAGGTCTCATGAAAGCTGAATACAGTGGAACAGTGACTTTCTTGGACCTAGATGCCATACCTTTGTTTATAGGTTGCGCAACATAGAGTGATTTGCTCACTACTGTAGACATGTGATGGTCAAAGGCTAGATTACTGTTTATGTGTGTCCCTAAGTCCCTGATTACTGGGTCAGCTGGGTGTGTGTGTATGATATATTATAGTTACCGTGGATGTGGATGACTTCCCGAAGGATACTATTATGCATTTCTTGGCATTTAGTTTTAGTCCATGGCTGTGACACCAGTTGTTTGTCTATGTCAGCCCCTCCCAGAGAACGTTTGTGCCAGTGGGGGACTCAGTAACAGCTCCTAATTTGCAATCATCTGCAAATTTAGTCAGCCAGAGACCACTGACATTGGCCTTGACTTCAGAGAAGTAAATGCCAAAAAGGAGCAGTCCAAGGACAGATCCCTGAGGGACTCCACTTGTGACTGGCCTCTTTGTAGAGGTGGTCTCCCCAATTCTAACTTCCTGGGTCCTGTCTGTGAGCCAGTTAGCTATCCACAGGGTGACATATGGGTTTGTACCTAACCTTTTGAGTTTGTTAACAATGCCTGAGTGTGGTATTGTGTCAGATGTCTTGGCCAGGTCAAGGTAGACAGTGTGAACTATTTTGCCCTCATCCATTGATTTGGTGACCTTTTCAAAGAAGTGTACCATTTTGACTAGGCATGACCTGCCCTTGATTAAACCAGACTGGGTTGGATCCAGTGTCTGGAGCTTTATTATATCATTATTGATCATTTCCATGCTAATTCTCTTCATGGCTTTGCATATAAGACTAGTGAGACTTATGGATCCATAGTGTCCAGGGTCTGTATATAGCCCACCTTTACACAGAGGGATGACTTGCTGTTCTCCATTCATGAGGCACAAAGCCTGTTTGGGAGATTACAGTTAAATAGCAATTCCAGAGGGCCTTATAGGTCATTGTTTCATGCTATTTAGAAGGCATCCTGAGGTATTGTCTGTGCCCATTGATGCAGTGTTCTTGGCCTTAAAGAGAGCATTAAAGACCTGTGCCTTAGTGATAGCAGGAGGAGCCATATTTGATGGTATTTCCTGAGGGAAGGTTGAGGGGGAGAGAAGGGTAACATTGGAGCTGAATTTGTCGGCAGTAGGTTTGGTACATCTTCTAGCTCAGTATGGGTGGCTCCATTTACAATGAGCTCTGCACACAATTTTGTATTGCTTTTGAGGTTGTGGACACAGCTAAAGAATGCCTTATGGTTGTCCTCGGCCTGGGAGGCCAAATCTACCTCAAATTTGGCTTTCCTAGACTTTGTTGTCCTCTGAGTTGTTTGTTTAGTTTGATAAGAGTGCTCTTATCCTGCTGGGTGCTGCACCTCCTAATTTTTGTCATGGTTTTCTTCCTTCATACGGCCTATTGATTTTATGATTCCACCAGGGTGGCTTGCTTTTTGGGTTTGTCCTATACTATAATCTGAGTCTTGCACCATTGTGCCAGAGTCATGGCTGGAAAGGGTCTGTTGACCAGATCACTTACCTGATTATCAACTAACGTAAACAAATAAAATAAAATATCTAAATTCCAAAGGAAGATCGCTTGTATATCACAGATCACATCAGTCATTGTCACTTTTCTTGTAAGCTCAGTCATTGTCATAAAGCATAATTTGTTTTCCTCACCCCATGACGACACAGAGGGATAAAGCCCTGAATGCACCCCAGAAGGACCTGTATTCATGGCACAATCACTTTACAACTGGGCATGGGAAGATAGGAATGAGCAGCAGACACTGGTTGTCCCACCTGAGGGTGAGGGAGGTAGCCTAGCTCACACTATTGGCTGGTTGAGTGGTTGCACATGCTCTAAAGTGAGCATGCACTTTTCAAGATAGCTATGGCAGAATTTACAGTCTGTTGGGGAGTTGGGTTTCTCTGCACTCTGACCTACTCCCTAACACTCAGCTCCAGTGTGGAAACAGTGAGCTGGAGGGCTCTCCCATGATAAGTGAATGAATGGGTTAGTTAGGTGCAGGTAGATGAGATATTCTTTCAATCCTGTATTCAAGAGAGTATAAAGAAGTGTAACTTGTTTATTGTTTGAAACATCATTCAGCAGTCACTTTCTTGCACATTAGCTGTAGTGCTTATTAGCATAACTCACTCCCCACCTCTCTGAGCCTTCATTAATCTGAGGTCTGTGCTCCTAGACAGCACCACCCAGGGCTGCCCTCTCACCATTAGGCAAGCTAATAAAATTCTCATGCACAGTTTGCTTTAAAACGGTTTAAAAGCTGGTGGCTTCTGGTGTTCCTTACTTTTGAAAATGTTTGTTAATATGGTTGAAAAGCCTACCAGATTTAAAAAGTGCGCTTCCTGTTGGTATAAAACACCTAATTCTGATGCCAACAGGAAGTGTGTTTATTGTTTAGGCCTTTCCCATTTAGAAGTGCTTTGTGAAATCTGCTGGACTTAACTCAAGGGCCGTTAGTGATAGATGTAATAAGTTGGTCCTGAAAGCCTTTTAGCCTTCTTTTTCTTCTTCCACAGCTTCTACTTCAGGGGCTCAACCCCCCTCCAAACAGCAGAAATATTTGGAGTCCAGGGAGCATAGGAAGCATTCTCATGCTCAGTCTCCAAGATCTGCTCCAATCTCAGACCCACCTCCAAAAGCTAAAGTATCAGATCTGACACCCTCAGATCCAACTGTCATAGCCTCTAAATCTCCTCAGATCCAAAGTCCCTATTTTTCTCTGGAGTCAGTGTCTCTTAGGCTCAGATCTCCCTTTTTACATTAGACTCCTAGGAAGTCATCTTGTCCCCCCCCACTTCCTCGATCAGGTCCTCCTGAAGTCTTTCTGAGGCAGATATGGACAGGATGATAAGGAATTTCCTTAGAGCACAGATCCAGATGGAGGTTTTACCAGCTCAATCTCCCATCGGATCCACGAGCCTTCAAACACCTTTGAACCTGATTGTGACTCCTCCTCCTATCCAACCTGCAGTTTCTGAGCCATCAAATCTGAGAATGCTGAGAGTTGAAGTGTCAGATCCAAAGGTACCACCTTCTTCAACTCCAGCTGTTTCCCTGATCCATTTTCATCACTGATTCCCACTGAGCAGGACAAGTCTTGGAGCCGAAGTGTTTGCTATGGATCTGGGGGGATGACTGACTTTGAAGTTTTCGCAGCCATCGCTTTCCCTTGGAGCCTTGGCGCTGGACAGCTCAGGTCTGAATCCCTCCTTGGAGAGGAGATCTGGGAGGGGTGGAGAATCAACTGAGTCAACAGCTTTAGCTCTATTGATGTTGTTTTCCACTTATCCTGGTCACTTTGCCTTCAAGGTAGTGGAGAAGGGTTTCTCCCATCCAAGGGATCCATCGACTCTCACCTCCTCAGGTCCTATCCATGTTCCTCCACCAGAACTTACCTCTAATCCTCATCATCCTACTCCACAGAGACATCCAGCCAGTAAGAGCTTCCAGGCAATTCCTATTCAGGAACTTCCTGTTTCTTCCAATACCTCTCCAGAGCATCCCACTGAAGGGGTTCCTCGGGAGAGATTGTGTAAGAGGAGGGAGTTAGATTCCCCTCAGGAATCTTTGACTGAAGACACCAATTTTATGAGGGGAGGGGTCCCCAAGCTCCCCACCAGAGGATGTCTCCTTCAGAGACATTTTACAGATCATTCATCAAAAAGGTGGTTGGCTCACCCAAAGACCTTCCCAAGAAGAGTCGATGTTCCTACAAGCTTTCAGGGCTGGCCCATGTATGTCTTGGGTTATCCCCCAGTGAATGACCTCATAGTCCTTGTCTCCCATCTGGCTTGGAAAGAACTAGACACAGTACAGCCTAGCCCCCATATACCAGACAAGATCCTTGATGTCCATAAAGACAGGCAATTTGAGTAACAGAATCCCTGTAGATGCTATGGTTGTTGTAGCAGCCACCAGAAAGGAACTAGCCAAACAGACCTCTGCTGTCCATCCTCCTATTTGAGAGTCTAGGGTACTGGACAGATACGGAAAGTGCTTTTATGCTTCAGCATCCTTTGCCTTGCTGTTGCTTAACTACCTGGCACACTTTACTAGGTTACAAAGGAACTCTGTAAGTATACCCCAGGGTCCATGTCGGCAGAGGAAGAGAAAACCTGTTCCCCCCAACTGGTCACCCTGTAGTGTATATGGAATGCATACATAAGGTTAATTTCTCATGCAGCTGAAGGCTTCTCACTGTCTGCTGGTTCAGACATAGCCATTAGGAGACATGCCTGGATGAGATTATGTGAATTTGTGGAGCCTTTGAATTCCTCATTCATCAATGCTTCCTTTGATGGATCTTCCCTGTTTGGACCCACATTTAAAGAAACACTCCTGCAGTGAGAAAGTTGGAAAGACCTTGTCTGCTGCTGGAATCTGTTTCTCTACCCATCAGAGATATTTTTCCAGGAATCAATGCAGTGGTAGGAAAATGTGGTTCTGAAAATCTCAATGAACTTTTCAAGATTCACATGGGGATTTTTCTCCTAAACTTAGAGGGGGGGAATAATGAGAGATGCCATCATCACAGCAGAGGGGTCCACATAACTAAGGACCTCAAGACTCTTTTTCGGACAGACCCTTTCAGTGCTTCTGAAAGGTTGCCTGACTGTTCTTCTCTGGAGGCAGTCAGGGGATGCTTATCCTTGCACCCAAATGCCAGTACAGCCATCTCAAGAGATTCTTGGTGCAAAGTATCATATCCAGAATAAATTTCATTCCCTGTTCAGACAGTCCCTCACAAAAGAGACGTCTCGCCACAGTTATACCCAGTCAGAGAGAGTTGGTAGCTCTAGAAATTCAAAAGCTGCTAGAAAAGAGTCATCCAAGAGGTCCCAGTAGACTAGTCAGGATTCAGAATTTACTCAAGGTTCATTTTAGTGCCAGAGAAAACAGGGGACATGAGACCTATTCTGGATTTCAATCATTTAAATCAATTTGTGAAGAACTCTAAGTTTTGGATGGTCACTGTTCAGTCCATTCTGCCTCTTCTACAGAAGGATGACTGGATGCACTCTATAGATCTTCAAGATGCATACTATCACATCAAAATAAAAAGGCACTGTTGAAGATGTTGGTGTTTTCAGCTGGGAGTCCGTCATTACCAGTTCAGTGCCCTACCCTTTGGTCTCACCACATTTCCCAGGGTGTTCACTAAATCCATGGCAGTGATGGCATTTCATCTCAGACTACACAGATTCAGAGCATTTCCTTATTTATATGACTAGCTCCTTTCTGTACCAACCAAAACATCTCCTAGAGAAGGCCAGAGATTACTTACAGTTGTGTCTATTCCTAGGCATAACAATCAATCTTTCCAAGTCCAATCTCCAACCAGTTCAAGTCTTGGAGTTTATAGCAGCTCAACTGAACACTGTCAGTCAGTTTGCATTTTTACCCCAAAGCAGAGTTCATACCCTAAGGTTGAATGTCAGACAGATTCTAGAGCATCCCTCTCCTCCAGCAAGATTGGTTCTTCAAGCCTTAGGGTCGATGGCTGCAGTGATCACCCTATTACCTACAGCTTCCTTATTACCTACTTTCACATGAGAGTTCTTCAATGGACCCCGACAGTAGAATGGTTGATGCTTCAGCATCCTTTGAATCATTCTATAAAAAAAAATTTGCAAGGCTGCAAAGACCTCCTACTTTTGTGGATCCAGTCCAATGGGGTTTGTCAGGGATGTCCTTATATCTTTCCTCCCCCAAAGGTTACATTGACTATGGATGCCTTCCAATTAGGGTGGGGTGGTCACACGTGGAGCAAACTGTTCAAGGCATGTAGTCCCCAGAAGAGACCAAATTTCATATCGATGTTTTAGAGATGACAGTGGTCCTATTAGCATTGCAGACCTTTCAGAACTATCTCCGTCTAGGAACAATTGCTATCCAGACAGACAATATGTCAGTGGATTGCTACAGAAGTAAACAGCGAGGAACCAAATCTTACCCCATTTGCAGAGTAGCAATAAGAGTCTGTCAGTGGGCAATCTCTTCCAACTGCTTTCTTGTTGCAGTACACATACCAGGGAAATCTAAAGTTTTAGCTGACAAGCTCAGCAGGACCATCCTGATGCTGCAAACGTGGTCTCAATCATGCAGTGATGGAAATGGTTTTTCATCACTTGGGTCAACCTCACTGCAACCCTTTTGCTTCTCCCTTCAGCAATAAGTGCAGCAGGTTCTTTGACCTAATTCCACCTCAGGGGGGAGTCACTGAGAAATGCTCTAGTTCATTCTTGGCCATCCGGTCTCCTGTACGTTTACCCCCCCATACTCTATTTCTCCAGAAAGCACAATGGTAGAAGAGCAAGGTAATCCTCATTGCCACCTTCTGGTCTTGGCAGGTGTGGTTCCCATTCCCATGGTCTCATCTCTTATGTCCATCTTGGACACTGGACCACAGTCCAGATTTACTATCGCATCCATTGGAGATGATTCATCTGGACATTCAAGGCCTCAAATTGACCAGGTGTGAGAAGGATGGGAAAACCTTATCTGCCGTGGAAGTCTGTTTTTTCTTCCCCTTCCAGACCTTATCCCAAAGGTCAAAAGGGTGGGAAAATATGGTTCCGCAAATCCCAAAAAGGTTTCTTGGACACACATGATGATTCTTCCCCCAGGGGCAGAGGGGGGAAGTTATAATGGAGGACGCCACTCTTGCAGCAGAGGGGGTCCACAGAATCAGGGCAGCATAGAGACCTTCTCTGATAGGCCCTACCAGCACTGCTGAACGGATACCCACCTGTCATTCTCTGGAGGCAGTCAGGGGGGTCACTTGTCATTTTACCCAGACACCTGGCAACAAATTTCCCAAGAGAAATGTGTACAAGAGATAATATACAGAGGTTACCTCATTCCCTTTTCTTCCACCCCTCCAAAACAAAAGTCCTTACCAGAAGTTCCAGCCATGCAAAAGTACTTGGCAACTCTAGAGATTCAATCGTTGCTAGACAAAAGAGTCATCCAAGAAGTCCCCGCCGACCAGATAGGATCCGGAACTTAGTCAAGGTTCTTTTTAGTACCAAAAAAGACAGGGCACTGGAGATCAATCCTAGATCTCAGCAGATTAAACAAACCTGTAAAGAAAACAAAGTTCCGAATGGTAACCCTGCAGTCGATATTCCCTTTCTTAGGGAAAGACAACTGGATGTGCTGTATCTACCTCAAGGACGCGTACTACCATATAAAAATGGACGGGCAGTCCAGAAGGTATCTGCGCTTCTGGCTGGGAACCAGTCACTACCAATTTTGAGCCCTGCCCTTTGTTCTCACTACAGACCCCATAGTCTTCACCAAATATATGGCAGTGGTCATGGCTCAGCTATGACGTCAGGGATTCCGAGTATTTCCATATCTGGGCGACTGGCTCCTCACCACCTCCATCAGGCATCTACTATCACAGGCCAGGGACGAAACCCTTCTTTGCAACAAGCTGGACATAACGATAAATCTAGAAAAATCTGCCTTGTTACCATCGCAACATATTGTCTTTTTAGGAGCAGAGTTAAACTCAGGAGACATGACGGCAATACTCACCCCAGATCGATTCCACTCCCTGCAAGACTCACCCTAGATCAAATCCACTCCCTGTATCAACAGGTAAAAATTTTGATTTCAACAAAGAAAGTCCAGGCCAGACATGTGCTACAGACCCTGGAACCAAGGCTGCTGCCATTCTGCTGGTGCCCTTAGCCCAATTACACACGAGACTCCTACAGTGGTTTTTATTCGCACAGTGGTCGATGCAAGATCTCCCTCTTCCACATCCGATATACATCATGGAGTCTTACAAAAGAGATTTAACTTGGTGGCTTCAGACAGACCAGTTGTATCTAGGTCGTCCTTTTGTATTTCCCCAACCAAGGGCAGTGTTAACCACGGACACTTCCCAGATCGGGTGGGGGTGGTCATTATCTGGGAAGGGTAGTTCAAGGTTTATGGCAGGACCATGAGAACCATCTGCATATAAACATCCTAGAGATGAGAGCGGTGCTTTATGCATTGCAGGCGCTTCAGGACTCTCTCCCTCTAGGAACAGTTGCAATTCAGACAGACAACATGTCGATAGTATGGTATATAAACAAGGAGGAACTAAATCTTACCCTCTATGTCGAGAGGCATTAAGAGTTTGGCAATGGGCGATTGCTTCTCAATGCTTTCTAATTGCAACACACATCCTGGGGAAATCCATTGTGATAGCAGACAGACTCAGCAGGACTCTCCTGTTACCTCACGAGTGGTCTCTGAACAGAGAGATTGTGGAGATGATTTTCCGCAGATAAGGCCAGCCTTGCTGCAACCTTTTTGCCACTCCCAAGAATACCAAATGCAGCAACTACTTTGCCCTAATTCCCTCAAAGGGGAAGCCACCTAGGGATGCACTAGTTCACAAGTGGCCCTCAGGATTACTCTATGCTTTTCCTCCCTTTCCATTCATTCCAAAGGTGTTACAGAAAGCCAGATGGTTGAGAAGCAAAATGATCCTCAGTGCTCCGTACTGGCCTCATCCGGTTTGGTTTCCATTTCTACAAACCCACCTCTTGGAGGAACCTTAGATTCTGGATCCAGTTCCCGACCTTGTGGCACACACTTCAGGAGAGTTCCATCTGTCCATCCACACCCTCAAGTTGACAACTTGGCTGCTCCAATTCCATGACTAACCAGGTGTTATTCTTTCATGCCAGCAGTAAGTCATATCCTAGCTTCTTCCCATAAACCTTCCACTGGGAAATTGTACTCTAACAAATGGAAGAGATTTTTCATGTTGGGCAGCTAAGTGAAATATTGAACCTCATACCGCCCCTATCCCAGCAAATTTAGAGTTTCTCTCAAATCTGTTTGAAAAAGGTGCTGTGGCAGCTACTGTTAGGGTACAATTAGCTGGTATCTCCAATTTTCATACAGGTGAAATGGGTGTTCCCATTATGTCTCACAGATTACGTAAGGCCTTTCTCAAAGGTACCTTTATACTTAGGCCCCCGATTAAAGAACCAATGACACCCTGGGATCTAAATTTGGTTTTAAATTCTCTGACTACATCTCCCTATGAACCTGCTTCTACTTGTGATCTGAAATATGTATCGTGGAAAACCCTCTTTGTTGCAATTACATCAGCCAGAAGAGTTTCACAATTTCAGGGTCTTTCAGTACATCCGCTTTATATTGTATTTCATAAGGACAGGGTATCTCTGAGAACTAATCCCTCCTTCCTTCCAAAGGTTTGTTCGGAAAACAACATAAACCAGTCCATGGAATTGCCAGTCTTTTTTTCCCCAATTACACCAACAAGGCAGAATATAAACTACACCAGCTTGATGTGCACAGGCAGCTGCATTTCTACTTGCATAGAACGAAATACATTAGAAAGTCAGAACAACTTTTCATCTCCTTTTCTGATAAGAAGATAGGATTACTAGTCTCAAAGGTGACTTTGTCTAAATGGCTTGCAGATTGTATCATCCTTTCATACCAAAAGAATGACAAACAATTACCAGGGAAGATAAAAAAATCACTCCACTAGGTCAGTCTCAACTTGTTTTGCCTTTCAAGCAAGGTTCCCTTTAGATTCAATTTTTGCAGCTGCTACATGGGCAAAACCTCACACCTTTATCACTCATTACAAAGTGGACTTGGCCTCCCAGAACAGGGCTTCCTTTGGATCCACGGTACTGAAAAGTCTTTTTTCCTGAGCCACCCTAGGGTTTAGGTGCTAGGGATGCTGTCCCAACCAGCAAGAATTATGGCGAGATTGGACTACATAACATCTAGAAGTTATGTACTTACCATAATGTTCCATGTTTGTAGTCCATCTCGCCTATATTCATGCGTCCGACCGTCCTCCCCCCTCCCGTTCCTGAAGGAACTGGTGAACAAGATTATCTGTCTGCAGAGGTATGACGACTTTCAGCCTCTTCCTTGACTGAATTATAATGATTTGTAAATATGTATATATATATATATATATATATATATATATATATATATATGTTTATGTATGTATCTTTATATACATATAGAAGAGACAGTGCTTCTTTCTTGCTTGCAAACAAGATCTGGGGATGTAGCCTGGGGCATCATTGGATAGGGGTTAGCCTCGAGGCACTGGAAGCTGTCGAGCTTTAGTATTCGGCTGAGTCGGCTCCAAACCCTACCAGCAAGAATATAGGCGAGATGGACTACAAACATGGAATGTTATGGTAAGTACATAACTTCTAGTTTAAGTCACAGCTGTTATTAAACACATGACTAAAAGTCAGTCGGAAGTAACTCATCCACATGCTTCTTGTATACAATGAATCTGCTCTACAAGTTATATCCATCAAATGTCCATAGTCTGTTTTACAAACAAACAAGAAGCAAGCACACATGTACAGGTAAAAAGGTTAAGTACTGAAAGCTTAGCTTCCCTCTGTTTTAAAACTCATTTTCTATGTTCTACATCTTTTAATTCTAATGCAGCTATAACATGCAGCCTCAGTTGCCACTATAACTCCATAATATCTAAAATATTTCCATGTCTCACACTTGATCACATGCTACCACTTTGTCTATTTTATTATTTATTGACATTTGATTAGTGGGAATGTCTGACTGGATAGTACTGAATTTCCAATGGATGCCCAGGGAGAAAAGCTCCAAAGCATTACAAAACATTTTCAGTCTTCAAAAATAACACAAAAAGATCTGCAGTTCAAATTGTACCAAATTAGACATAATATGAAAACATTGATTAAGAACAGATACAAGTTATATGACATTTATTTAATATTTAGAGAAAGTTTAGCCAGTTTATAGAAAAATTAAAGGTAATTTGGTATAATACAAACAGGAATTGCAATATGAAGTTAGAGGAAAAGCAGGCATATGGTGTATTTAGAGAGACAGAAGGCCAGGTGAGAGAAATTGATGGAAGTAAGGGATTGAGTGAAGAAGGTAGAGTAAGCAGATGTAAGGTATGAATAGGTACATGTTCACATTTAGGGATGTAGATGTTCGTGCTTCATTGTTGCAGTCATCACACTTGGGTTATCTGCCTGCAGGTAGCCATCACTCATCCCGAATACCAGAGTCTTGGGATTTCTGCATCGGATGTCATCGCCTCTTCCATGACATCAGGGGTGTAAAACATGCAGCCGACGCCATTACATCAGCTTTTCTTGCCGAGCAGAGCCCAAAGCAGAAGCAGTTCGCAAGTGCCAGTCAGCCACTACCTGAAATTTTCGTTATTCGAGTTTCAGACCTGGAGTTTTCTAAAACTAAGTACCCCATTGGGGATTCTTTTTTCTTGCTATAACTGATGTCAGAAAAAATTAATTGTCTTGCCTGTGGAAAGCAAATACCTCACACAGATTTTCATTCTTATTGCGTCACCTGTTTAGGCTCCCTGTCGGTTTTGTGCCCTGTTCAACACCCAAACTATTCGTTGTCGAGCTATCTTTGTCACTGAATTCTTTCACTTTCATTCTCCGTATTCGGAAATGGCTTCGATAAGCCATCCGACTACCAATCTTCCGAAAAAATAGGATAAATCAGAGACAGACTGCATAGGTCCAAAACTGCCGAAGACGCTTCCGTTAAGCTAGTCTCCAGTCTCCCGGTACTTAGTGAGATGCTTTTGCAGCCCCTAATACCCACTTCTACAGATTTGCAGGCCTCTACTGAGACCCATTTGGAGTCCGGTATGCCGTGAGATGCTTCTTCGACTATGGAACCTGCGGATGTCTCTACCTTGGATGGGTCCGGAGCTGCTGTACAGGCACTGGCTTCTGAGAGTGTATTCAGACCTTCCGATGTTCGCATTAAACTGACTACTTCATTTCAGACTAAAACTACCAAATTTCTCAGGCCCAGAGTTCGCACTATGCCTAGGAAACCGACCAAAGCGCATTCTCAAGCTCCCATGCCACAGAAACAAATGCTTAGAATGGCGGAAGATCTTATTACTTTAATTAGCAGAAGCCAGCCTTCCCCCCTATAAAAGACAAAGAATTGATTTTCCTTCTGATTCTTCAGATCATGAGTCCGATGACTCTGACCCCTCAGATTACCAGGACATACCCTTATCTACCTATGAGGATTCTGATGCAGAGGATTCCATTCCTTCTGCCTCCCCACAAGAGGATTTTTCTTTTGGTGAAACCCTGCATACCCTCAGATAGCATTTCTGCTGGGAGTGCCAGGACTACCCACAGACCAAAAAGAGACTCAGGGAAATTCTAAACTTCCCTCAGCACAGGCCTCTAGCTATCCCTCTTGTTCTGGAAACTGTAAATGATGTCTTAATGGAATCCAGTCTTACCCCTGATACTTTGCCACCAGCTACTAGAAAACCTGACAGATACTACAGAGTACCTGACTCTCAAATTTCTATTTAAGAATCCTACTGCAGATCCAGAGACCATTTCCCAGGGACCTAAAGGCATTAAGGCTACTACAGCCAAAACCATACCCCTTTGGACAGGGATGCTAGGGCTTTAGACAGATGAGAGAAGAAGGTATACACCTCTGCTACTCTTGCCATCAGGGCTTTATATTGCCAGTTTCACATATTGATGTACCAGCAACATATTATGGAGCTAATTAAACAAAAAATGATGTTGATTCCTAATTGTGCAGAACACAACGATTTACAAGAGTTAATGCATTCTGCAAACCAAGTTGGAAAACATACTTTGCAGTTGGGTTTTGATACTTTAGAAGCATCTTACAGTGCTGCTGTCACTGGGTCTGTTTTTAGAAAGCATGCTTGGCTAAAGGAACAAATCTTGCCAGACCATTTAAAAGCAAAATTACTAGATGCTCCTTTAAACCAAGAACGTTTGTTTGGCACTAAGGCAGAAGAAGTTCTTAAAAAGATGGAGGAAAAAGCTAAACCTATGCAAACTATTAGATTTCGTACAGGTACAGCTACCTAGATTCAGTAGGCAATGGCCTTCAAAAAACTGGTCCTTTCCAGTCCCTCCCAGACCATCTCATTCCAAACCCAGGAGCAGCAGACCACCAAGACTACAGTCTCAGGGTATGCACAGATCTAAACAATGGGGTGCTCCCACCTCAAAAGCAGGGAGCGGTAAGCCATCATCCTATGGAAAAAGTTCACAATGACTTGTCCTTCATCCTTCCCAGCCTTGCCCAAATACTTGCACCCCTAGAAGGAAAATTCGCCCTGCATGCAAAACCTGGGAGTACATTACCCAGGATAGATGGATCTTAACCATTGTATCACAGGAATACAGATTCTACTTCCACTCATTGCCAACCCCAAGCGGATTGCCAGACCTCCCCCCAAACCAGTGGGCAGAGGCCCAAAAGCAAGTACTTTCTCTTCTCAGTATCAAGGCTATTCAACCTGTTCCAGCAGAGCAAGGGGGACATGGTTTCTACTCCAGACTGTTTCTGGTGCCCAAAAAAGAAAACTCTTGCCACCCTATCCTGGATCTGTCAGTTTTCAACACCTTCCTGGTGGTACCAAAATTCAAAATGCTTACTCTCCAACAGCTGCTTCCTATGCTAGCCAAGGACTCCTGGCTGGTCACCCTAGACTTAAAAGAATCTTATCTGCACATCTCATAGGGGAATTCTGCAGGAAATGTCTACGTTTCAGGGCAGGCTCTATGCACTATCAGTTCTCTGCACTTCCCTTTGGCTTATCTACTGCACCCAGCGTATTCACAAAATGCCTGGCTCCAGCCATTGCATACTGCAGGCAGAGAAAAATTCAAATTTACCCGTGCTTGGACGATTGCCTGATTCAGGCGGACATTCAGGAATTACTACTTCAGCATCTGACATTTGTAAAGAGACTTCTAACTTCTCTGGGCTATACCATTAACGAAAATAAATCACATCTGGTACCCAGCCAAAAAATTGTATTCCTGGGAGCAAGCTTGAACACAACTTCCCAGATGGCATTCCTCACTCCAGAAAAACAGGTTTATTTGACAAACTACTTCAATCTACTGGCCACCCAAACCCAGCTATCTGCAAGAAAAATACTGCAAGCCGTAAGGTTCATGGCCTCTTGCATTCTACTAATTCCATATGCAAGACTACATATGAGAAAATTTCAGTGGTACTTGAAAAGTCTCTGGTGTCAACATTATCAGGACCTGGAAGCAATGATTCCTATCATTCCTTGCCTAAGGACAGAGTTCCTTTGGTGGGCAGAGGCCTGCTACCACAACAAGGGACTCCCTTTCAATCAACTGCCCACTGCCCAAACCCTGACAACAGACGCATCAGAATATGCATGGGGAGCTCACATGGCAGGCATATGCATTCAAGGCAAATGGAGCCCAAGACAAATGGACCTGCATATCAATCAAAAAGAAATGTTAGCTGTACAGAATGCACTGACAGCCTTCAAATACCTTATCCTTACAGGGCAACTCTTGATAAAGACAGAGAACACCACAGTTATATGGTACATCATCAAGCAGGGGGGAGCTCATTCCTACCCACTCTGCAGGTTAGCCATGGCTCTGTGGAACACAGCCTTGAGCAATGAAGTGCACCTGCAAGCTCAATTCCTGCCAGGCAAAGAGAATTCACTGGCAGACGATTTAAGCAAAAATATAATGAATCCACACAAGTGGAAACTGGAACCAAACGCATTCAAACTTTTAATCCACAGATGAGGGACACCAGAGGTGGACCTCTTTGCTTCCCCTCAAATACATCAGTTGAGCATATTTTGCACCATATTTCCTCACAGCCAAGCATGGAAAGTGAATGCCCTATCATTTACATGGGAAAACCTTTCAATCTGTGCCTTCCCCATCCTCCCCTCCTCCCAAAAGTGCTACTCAAGATCAAACAGGACAGGCCAAGGACAATCCTGATTGCACCAGACTAGCCATGCCAGCACTGGTACCCACTCCTACACAGTCTGACAGCAGTGCCACCCTGGCAGCTGCATCACACCCCCTCTCTGCTGTCCCAGCAGGAGGGCCAGATTTTGCATCCTCAGCTGCAAACCCCGAACCTAGCAGCTTGGCTGATTCCCTGAATGCATCACCACCAACCATCAGCAAACAGGTGCTGGATGTCATCCTTGAGGCCAGCAGGTCTAGTACTAAGAAATGCTATTCAAGAAGTGGAAAAGATACTGCTGTTGGTGCCAGTCTCAGGGTAAGGACACAATGGTGCCTACCTTACTTCAAATCCTAGATTACCTAGCACAGCTGCTCCACAAAGGCCTATCCTTCTCTTCAATTAAGATTCATGCCTCTGCCATCTCATCTCATAACAATACTGAGCCACCCCTCTTTTCTCACCCTCTGGTCAAACAGTTTCTCAGAGGAGCTAACAATTTAAGACCCCCGAGGAGAGTTCCCACTTCTGCCTGGGACCTTAACTTTGTACTAGAGAGGCTCACGCTTCCCCCTTTTGAGCCTTCTGCTACAACAGAGTTAAAATTCCTCTATTGGAAAACAGTCTTACTTCTAGCCATTACTTCAGCAAGAACAGTGTCTGAGTTGCAGGCCCTTATGGTTGTGGAACCCTTCATTATATTCCATGCAGACAGGGTTTCCCTCAGCACTAACCCATCATTTATGCCCAAGGTGGTATCCAGTGTGGCTTTAAACTAATCCATCCATTTACCCACATTTTTTCCTAATCCTCAGAATAAAGGAGAAAGGATCCTGCACTCCTTGGACATGCACAGACAACTTAGGTACTACCTTGACAGGACTAAATCTTTCAAAAAATCTGACCAGCTGCTGGTCAGCTTTGCTACAGGGGCAGAGGGCAAGGCAATTTCAAAGCAAACCATCTCCAAATGGATAGCATACTGTGTGCATTTCTACTACAAACATCATAGAAAACCTACGCAACAGGAGATCAGAGCCCATTCCACTAGGGCTACCTCAACCTCTAAAGCTTTTCTTAGAGGAGTCCCTACCAGGGACATCCTGGAAGCTACAACCTGGAGTTCTGTACATACCTTCACCAAGCTTTACCACTTAACTATCTTTTCTAAATCCAGAGCTGGATTTGCTGCAGCAGTCTTACAAGACCTGCTAGCCAGTCCTAATACTTCTTGACTGCCTCCACCCTTCCTCAGCTTTGGGAATCAACCCAAGTGTGATGACTGCAACAGTGAAACACGAAGAACATAGTACAGTTGTGTACACTTACCATAAATGTAGATGTTCGAGTGTATTCACTGTTGCAGCCCAAGTTACCCTACCTCCAGCCCCCTGACTTATCTATACTTTCTACCTATCCTCTTTTTTGCCCATATCTTATGGCATTGGTATTTACTTTTTACTGGAGGTGTTCCACACCATTTAATTGCTTCCTATTTGGGGGGCTCCTGACATCTGGGGCAAGAAAAACTGATGTAATGACGTCAGCTGCATGTTTTATACCCCTGACGTCATGAAAGAGGCAACAGCATCCGAAGCAGAAATCCCAAGACTCTGGTATTAGGGCCGACTGAGGGCTACCTGCAGGCAGATAGCCCAAGTGTGAGGACTGCAACAGTGAATACATTCAAACATCTACATTTATGGTAAGTGTACACAACTGTACTTTTATCCTGGTGTTGAGCACGGACAGAGCCAACTTTTGGCTAGGAAGTCTTTCAGAATGGTTTTGAAGGATGGGAGGGAGGAAGGGGAGGGTATTGACCTGATGGATGTAGGTAAGATTTTGCAGGCCTTAGCAGCATGGTACATGTATAGACAATGCCCAGCAGATAATAGGTTTGAGACAGATAGAAGTTTTTGGTCATTGGATCATAATGACAGACTGGGAACATAAAGTGAGAAAAGTTTTGGTTCTCTAAAGCATCCCTAGTTTTTGATGAGTTTTTCCTTATGCAATTTTGTATATGCAAGTCGAATTTAAGATCCACTATCATCCCTAATGATTTGCTATCAGAAATAACTTCAGTGATTATATTATGAAGACAGAGGACCTTAAATGTTGTTTTCTCATTACAGAGTGATTTGGGGGAATTTTTTTTTTTTTTAGGGTTGAGCATTTGTTGCGTGTTACAAAGACAAATTTCAATGGCTTTTAAAGCTTCTGGAGTAATTATTTGAAGGTGTTCCATGAGTGTGGAGTCATCTGCTTACTGTATTAGGGAGGTCTGATGTGTGGAGGGGAACACCCTAAGTACGCATTCAGTGGTGAGAGACCTAGGTTGACAGCAACTTTACCTTTGATCACCTTGTCTCCACAGTGGTAAGAATGGCATTCTGTATTGCTCATTTCCTAAGTTAGGGCATTGCCTCCAGAAAAAAAGAAGTTATAACCTCCCTGTACTCTTCCCTCATCAGGTCAATAATTTGAGTACAACGCCCCTTTTGGTACGTACCTTTCCAAACACCTGCAGCAATTGGAGAGACCACAAAGGTTCCTCACAAGGAAAATTCAAGGTCTTCAGAATCTGTCCTATGTGGATTGTCTGAAATCACTGTCACTTTTTTCTGTTTCATACAGACTACTCAGAGACCATCTCTGCCTTGTGTATAAGGCAATCTTTGACCCAGCTGTATTGGAAATGCTGCATATCGCAAGTCAAATGGTACATGGTTTACTCACTCTAAAGATCTTAACCTGGTATGTGACTGATTAATAGAACCTGCTGGAGGGCCAGATTTGTCTGCCAGAGGTTACCACACCTTTGTAACAGACTCCCACTTCATGTCAAACAGAGCACTTCATTGACCCTCTTCAAACACAGTCTGGATGATTGGATGGGTAGCTGTAAATTCTCCATGGGTTGTTCCACCTGTGTCCCTTTTGGACAGGGGTACTAGGTGCTGATTGTGGAAATAAGGATAGAACTTGGCTGGGCTTGTAAGGGCCCTACAGCCATTAGCCTACTAATGTCCTATGATCCTATACTGATCCTGTGGGTGATGGTGAGAATGTTAAAGAGGAAGGGACCAAGGATATAGCCTTATGGTACGCTGGTGGTGACTTGGGGGTATGGAGAGAGGATGGAGTGCCACTTTACTGACTATTGGATAGTAGCTTTTGAATCATAGGAGGGTGAGCTGAGAGAGGGACCTAATGAGGTTATTTAAAATAGAAGTTTGCTGTAGCAAACTATGCAAAGTCTTTAGATAAGTCTAGAATTAAGGAGGAGACTAGTTTGGTGTTACCTCTAGCTTTATTGACAGTATCTGTTAGAAGTGCGGTGTTAGTACTATGGGAAGGATGTTGTGTTAGGGATAGAAGTTTTTCCTGCAAGAGACAGTTTAGCAATTGTTTCTGAATACATTTTTCAAGTATGTTGGGGAGGGGGATAAGATTGCTATAGGTCTAAAGTTTGTTATGTCTGCTGAATTTCCTCCTTTATACAGATGGCTAATGTGTGACTTTTTCCAGAGAGAGGGAATGTGAGATTCTTGAAATGACCTGTTTATAAGGATTGATGTAGGATCAGCAATGCTATTGGCTACTATTTTAAGGTACTTACTTGGAAGTTCATCAGCTGACGTAGAGCATGGTTTGAATTTCTTTGAGTAGTTTTGTATAGAATGTGAGCACAGGTTTGAACGTAAAAATGGATGTGGTGATACATGGCTGTTGGGCAGGGTTAGGATTAAATGCTGGGAAATCCTTGGTTACAGATGCTATACTATATAAAATAGGAGTCAAACAGTATTGTGGTTTCAAGTGGTAAGTTATAGGAAGAGGGGTTAGGGTTGAATTTTTGGCTGGGATGCAAGATTTCTTTAATGGTTGTCTAGAATTTTTTAGGGTTGTGTTTAGTATTATTCAGAAAGTTGTTATAAAATAGTTTTTTATCTTCATTTATTTGTATGATTGCGAAGCATTCTAAACATTTCAAGATATTGTGGTATTTTATATTTTTGCCACTACTTCCATGTTTTCCTTACTCTGCTTTAGCATTCTACTCTTTGGAAATCCAAATTGCATTATTTTTAGTCTCTTCGTTTTAGTAGATTCAAGGCTGTTCAGGAAAGTTGTATTAAATTCATTTACAGCATCATCTAAGGGGAGGATTTTTAGGAAATTTCAGCTGATAGACGCTTTGAGAAGTTTCATGTTTTTTTTTTTTTTAAACATGCTGTTTAAGTGGATGTGTGAAATATCTGGTTGTATAGACTGGAATCACTGAGAGTGTCTGACATTGTAACTGTGGTGGTTTATGGGTCTGGTACTAGGGGACAGTCTAATAGGGATGTTCAAGCATAAAAAGAAACCTCTGTGTTCACAGGCAGCACAATGTTTTCTATAGGGAGTTAGTTTTCTTTATCTTTCTTAATAGCACATAAATGTACACAAATTCTTTATGAGAGCATATAAAATGCCCTGTGTAGGACACCTCCCATCTGCCATATCTTGAAATATACACTACAAAATAACAGTTACAGTCACAATGTCTTTGGAAACATAGCCTCCTCCCCCCCCCCTCCTCCCACTTTGACTTGACTTCCAGATTTGTTTTTTTCACTTTTTAATTTCTCCAAGTCTTTTGGGTTTCTAATACCATGAAGGGAATGGACCCCATTCTTGAATCAAAGTACAATTAAAGTTCATGAAATTAGTATTGTTTCAGTCTTTGATGTCAGCCAGAAGTGCTTTTTGCAGCACCCACAGTGTGCCCAGTAATGACTCCTTCTGCAGTTCGTATGGGGGTTACATGTATTGGTAGCATATCTAAATACGATTGTAGATTCTTTTTTATAAGACCTGTTGCTCCTACTACTATTGGGACTGTCTGGGTATCTTTGCCATATTGCTCTTGTTTCTGCCTGAAGATCCTGATATTTTATGACTTTGTTTCTCTCTGTATGCAAGACATTGTAGTCACTGGGTGTGGCGATGTCAGTGATCAATGCTACTTTTGTCTTCTTTTCATGGACCACTATATTCAGTTTTCTAGCACCTATCTTTTGAACTGTTGGCAATGGAAGATCCCACTTGATGTAAACTTCATCGTTTTCTATGATGCTTTGTGGCTCATGTTTCCAGTGTTTTTCAGCCACTTCAGAACCATAATGTTAGCACAATCCACAGTGCAGCAATCTTGCCACATTATTATGCCTTTCAGCATACAGTCCTTCTGCCATTAGTATGTCACAACCAGCAACGAGATGTGCAACTGTTTTCAATTTGGTTTTACAAAACCTACATTTGTCCATTTCTCCCACATGTCCAATGGACTTTGCAAACCACCATGTATGTAGCCCACTATCTTGGGCCGCCAATATTAACCTTTCATCTTTTGGTTTGAATTTGCCTCTCCTTAACCATTCCTGCACTCATGCCTGATCAACATGAGATTCTTCCAGAAGTTTTCTCTGTAAGTAAAACATGGTGTGTTGTTGATATTTTACATAAAGCTGGCCAGTCCAGAGTGATGAAGCTCTGACCATGCCCCAGGTGACTTGGGTATGATTTGCATCTCGACTGACTGATGGAGTGGCAAGGAGGGTGTCAACATAGGCATCTGTCTATAATGGTCCCTGGTGGACACTGAGGACATCACTGTTAGGAGGTGTGGTGCAAAGAGGAGGCAGGGGTTGACCTGGCTGAGCGGCTGTAGAGTTGGGTTGATACATCACAATGTTCTCATTTTACACCCACCCCTCAGACATAAGCATGTTACCATAAGGGAGAGGAGAAGGTGTAGGGCATGCAAAGAAAACCATCCAGATGGATGCAAAGATGGACAAGGCCCCAGGACACCCTTAGGATTCACGACAAGTCCCATTAATACTGGCATAAGACAGGAGCATTGGAAATTAGCTGGTAGACCTGGGGTGGATTTGGGTGGGGTGCCGGTCTAGTAGAATAATGTACAAGGGGACCAATAAAATATTTTAAGCAAATTTAAATGACCCTGTAAGATATTCTAATTGGTACTGATAATTGAAGTATCCAAGATGTATTCCGGTGAAAATTCATTATTAAATGGGGTATCTACTTTTTAAGAAAAATTAATCTTAGTGTCATCGCTATGCATAATGGGTTTGCATATGATCTATTTAATAGCTAGCATTTCAGAAAACACTTGATAAGTTCATTGTTGCATCAGCTATCCAAAAACATTTTTCTCAAAAGTCACAATTTTGTCTCAAAGGGTGCATTTTTAACAAACTGGGAATGACAGTTGGTGTGTATATATGTTTGCATGTATGTAGAAGGTTTGCAACAGGCCATTAACTGAACAATTCCTGACTTAGGTGATGTTGAGTCTAACAAAAAAGAAATCAACTTTAAAAAAACGACATGCTGTGAACTTTAAAAAGTCAATTGAATTGTATAAAGTCTGTACAAATTACACAAATTTGACTTCACTACCTTACCATACAAGTATGTCATCAATAAACTTGTTATAAAGTTCTAGCATGTTGTCGGAATGTGGAATCATAAACATTTTGTCTTTCCCATCCCTCTATTACTAATTTGGCAAATGTATTTTAAACAGTTGCACCCACAGCCATGCCAATTTTTTGCTGGTTGTTGTTGTCTTTTGGCTTTTTCCGGTTAGGGGTCACCACAGCGGAACTCCAGTTCGCTAATGATTGGCAGTAGATTTTCACGAACGCCGAGGTTTTGCTGGTAGTACTCATAATTAAAAGAGAAAAAATATATCAGATCAATGGTAAGTAATTCACACATATCTTTAATGCTAATATTAGTGGCATAACCCTTAGCATTCATATAGCTTCTTACCATCTCTGAGCCTAAAACCTGAGGTATAATTGTGCAGGGCTACTTCATATCCCCACTAATAAATACATTGTTATCAAAATCCACATTTCCCAACTGTTTTAAGAAGTGCCATGAATCTCTGAGATGTTCCATAGTTATTTGCAAAAAACTGATCAGTAGCTATGGATAATGGCTCTATCTTTGGCTCAGTATGACACTGTGATTCTGAATGGTGGTTGTGGCACACAATTTTATGAATACCAAAAGGGAAGGTATTTTAGGTTTGTCCATCTGTAACTGTATGTAGAAATTCTTTCAGTACCATAATAGCATTATACCCAGCCACTGACATAATTTGTAACAATATGAATTCAAAACTAAATGGGCTCTGTAGAACATTCAAAACAGTAAATCATAGCCTACTCCTCAGAAAACATGGAAAATTTAATTTTGGCCCAAATACAGTGAGATGATTTCAACCTCAGAAGTCAAGGTACAGTAGGCCCTAGTGTCCAGAACCCATCCACTAAACTGCGTAGCTCTGAGAGTAGTTTCTGTGTACTTATTCCAAAACTGTGACGCTCCCTTCCTCACAATCTTACAGACTTTACTAACTATACTAAGTTCACACCTGGACCCAAAAGAGTTTTTGTTTGAGTAATACAAATGTCCACAAGACATATTAGGTCAGTTTCCTCACACATCACTCCATTTATGCCACTACTGTATCAGTTACCACTAGGCGTCTGCTTCCTACAAATATGTACATGGCCTTTCTTTCTCCTTGCTCACTATCATTTCACATTTTCTTTTCTAAGTCCCTCTGCCACCATGGTCTTGAGTCTTTACCATTATTTGCATTTTGCTTTGTCCTTTAAACACATTTTACTCCCTAAAATTTCCAAGACAATTCTGCTTCTCACTCTTTTCTTACTTCTCTGATTCCAGTTTTCTGCTTGTAAAATGTACAACTCGGCAAGAACTTGCATACAATATCTCATTTTTTGTGACAAGTTTGTATTACCTTTGTGTTTCACTACTGGCTGTATTTATTGTATCTTTTGCTACAATTCTGAATGTAACCTAGGCTGAATATGCAATTGGTCATGCTGTGATCAGTGTTCTGTTCTGCTAACCAAATTGTAAATGAAAAAAAATGTAAATAAGTTACTTCCATTAACATAATGGTTAAGGTGTTTACCTTACAGACATAAGGTGCAGGATTTGATTCTCGCATGGGGTAATTGGCTAGGCTTAAAATGGCCCACAATGCCAGTTAGCCTAGCACTAACATATGAATCTGTAACATTCCAAGTAAACCTAGGAAACAACATTTTGACTGCAGGAATTATAAACATAGTAGTCTGAGAAGAATCTATCATTGGACCATGGTTATTTTTCCTTTTGTCAATGATGTATCTGCTGTCCTGCCCAATATCAATTTGGTCCTTTATGTAGTTATCTTACTACCTGATTCAATCTAGTTTTACATATTTATGCCACCAGATGAATACAAATGTGCTGCTAATTGGTCCCCTGAAGTCTAACATCATGATATTTGACACCCTGCAAAAACTCCCTAAATCCCAAGATCTAATTATTAGTGGCGCAGATGACAGACAGCAACTACTGTTAACAAAACAGGAGTACTTGGGGACCATTTTGGATCTTACTCCTTCATTGGCCAAGCATTCAGATATTATTAAAACACTGCACCAGCTAAAACTATGGATAGCATCTCTTAATTCCTCAACTTATAATGCTTTAAATGCTTTAGCTAAAAATGTGCTTATCCCTAAAACAGACTATAGTATCCTTGTAACCTTACATTCCAGATCAGGCATGTACAAGCTGCTTTAAATAAAATGTGGAGATTTGTTCTTCTTTCAGACCATAGAACTCATCACTACCAACTTCCACAGCAATGTAACTGACTACCTGTAAATAACAGAGCCACATTTACATTTAGCTGTTAAATCTACAAGCTGTTAAAAATAGGGCACTGACCCCATGAAAATAAAATTACAAATCGAACAGCTTAGCTTCACACTTAAGAGAAAGTCAAGAAGGTAGCATTACCCTCATTAGACCTAGTTAAAGAAACCCACAGGAGAAGTAGATGTTTCTAGATGAGGCCCAACTGTTTGGAATCTGCTACCTGCAGAAGTAAGGCAGGAAGATGCACTTCAGTTGTTTAGAAACAATAAAGAACCTCCACCTCCATTATCAAGAAACTCCCCCTTAAATTAAAATCCACCTAACTAGATCCAGACAATCTGCCTGCAGAATATTCAGAAATTGCAGCAGATACTTAGCTTGTCCAGTTTCCATTCTGATAAATAACTCCATTGCAGAAGAGGTATGTTCCTGAATGATAGGAAAAGTGATTTGTCTTACTATATCATAAGGGTGGAGCTTCCACTGAACTTTCATGCTATAAGCTCATAGCAATCCTCTCTCCACTATCCAAAATTCTTAAGAAATGTTTTCTTTCATTTCCTAAGGTGCTTAACCTCTAACAGCATTTTCATACTCACACAGCGTGGCTTCTGTCCTAACCATAGTACAACAAATGCCCTACTCAGCTTTCCAAATACAGTCAGTAGTATGAGGAACGCTAGTAAACTTGTTTGTTCATGCTTTCTTTACCTATCAAAAGCATTTAACAACGTGTCACACCCATTACTAATTCTAAAGTCCCTGCACTGGGCATCTCTTCCTCATCTATTTGGTTTCAGAGCTCCTTACTGAAGAGGGCACAAGCAGTGAAACATGATTACTCATCCTTTTAACCTGTGTCTTAATCTCTCTGCAAATGGTCTTCACCCCACTAAAAAACATGATTACACATCCTTTTAACCTGTGTCTTAATCTCTCTGCAAATGGTCTTCACCCCATGGGGTGGGCAGATAACTCTAGTCTGTGACAGCTGACAACCTCACAGAACTACAAGATGTGATGCAATATTTCTCATCTGTTGAAACATGGCTAAATAAGGCTGAACTTAAACGACTACACTAATCTTATTCACTCCAAAACATCTCTGTCCAAAACACACTCTTCGCTGTATACTTGAGCAATAATACCAAAATAGAGCAGGTCTTGAAATCCAAACACTAAGCAAGACCATCTAAACTTGGCTTACTATATAGGGCCAAACCTTATCTCCCTATCTTACTGAATCAGCAAGAAAACACATAACCTCAACCTTCCTATATGTAACCCCCCCACCCGTACACCTCAGTCTTAAAAATTATTTTACTACTCAAAATGGAACAATGCTATACCAAAGTCACTAAAGCTGCAGCTTAACCATCACTCAAAAACTCACCACTGTCATTAAAACATCTTAACAGGTTAGGGCTCCCACAACAGCTAACCTTGACACACCAGCTAGTAACGCACAAACATATACATCAAGCACATAAATGTCCTACTCCATAATCCATTATCCAACCCTACTCCCCCCAAATATTGAACTCAAATCTGGGGATAAGTCTCTACTTGCTATTTCAAAATCCTATAACTCAGCAGGTAACTCACTTATCACTAACTGTGTTTCGGAAGCATGGAACTCCTTTCCTCTCTATCTCTGAAACAAATCAGTAAACTTTCTGTTGAGTACGTGTTCATGCTCCTAATTCAAAGACTAGTGATTCCAATTCACTCAAAGGTCATACGTCATGTAAATTCAACTTTCCATTTCCCTCATTCATCCCACTTTTCACGTCACTACTTTGTATTTATTTTATTTTACATTTGTTTACCGGGAAAGTCCGACTTGGAGCAAAGCCAATTTTCATTGGAGGCCCAGGGAGAAACCCCCCAGATGCATGTCTTTGTAACATGGGAGGAAACCGGAGCACCTGGACGAAATCCACACGAATGCAGGGAGGACATGCAGACTCCGCACAGAAGGCCCCCCAGCCTAGAATCGAACCGGAGAACCTCTTGCTGTAGTGCGACAACGCTATCACTACACCACTGTGCTGTCGTCCTACTTTTTTCACAAGACCTCCTTATACACTCTGCCAATCTACTTTCTCCTCCTCCTCACCTAAAACACTCACTGCCATTCTCCTACATTTTTTTCTCATTTTCCCTCACATTTTATTTCATTTCTCTTTCCTGCTTTTCCCCTTTTCTTACCTTTCTCACCACACCTCATTTTTTTTCCTGCTGTCAGTGTACAAACCTGCATGTCAGCTGTTTTTCAGCAGTTTATATACTGTAAAAAATACTCTTTTTATTTTTTCACCTCGTATTTTATACTTTTCACATTGTTCCTTGCAACTTAGTGTAATAATAGCTTTGTCATTTCAATATTATAAGATATTATCACAAAATTACATCATATTGTATTATTTTAAAATTGTATTCTACATTATTATGTGTCTTTCTTTCTTTTACACTTTTTACTGTTATGTTACATGACTCTTTATTGTTTTATAACTCTTAGCAAGTATAATAATTTTTTTTCCAGGCCTCTGCATAAAATAAATCTTTTTAGGCCTAGTTAGACTAACCTAATAAACAAATGCCAGTAAATAATAACTATCTGTTTAAGGATTCCAAATGCTCGTACTTCCTTGACAAAGTCACCTCTTCCTTGTAAAGTCGTACTTTTAACCAATGATCACTGGTTGAATGCATACCTTAATTTTACATACTGTAAGTAATATCACTTGCATTTATAATTGGAAATACCATACAGATGTTTTTACTTCGTTACTGTAGTATGTACAACCCTGTCTATTCTTTGATCTGTATATAGGTTCATAAGTGTTTACTAGGCTAACAACCACAAAGGCCTTTTTAAGCCTAGGCATACATCTCAAATCTCTGACAAGTTCTAGTATCCTTGATATATATAAGCAGGGGCTTGGGAGATGAAATATTTACAAGCAGGGGCATGGCAGATGAACCATTTACAGGTTGCCTGTGTCCATTAGAGAAATAGGTGCCAAGCCAGGGTTGAATTTCATGTTCCCCCATCCAATTGTTCAAGTTCCACTAGAATTGGGTTATGGAGGAAATGTGCTTCATATGGATGGGGAGCCTGTTCCATAGACAGGGTAGTCTCTGGGATACATACCTGTCTCTCCAGCAGGCCCTATTTATATTACAGGCATGGTTTAAGCCTTTAGAATGGGTAATTCTGGTGCTGTTTGTTTTGTGGATATGCAGGAGGTCCATCAGAGTGGGGTCTGACAATTCCCTGTATGCCAGGCATAGATCTCCCCTCAACAGCCTGTAGGAGACAGAATACAGGGATAGGGCCTTGAGGCAGTCTGCACTGAGCATTTTACTTATGCCCTACATTCTTTTAGTGAGGAAACTTTGTGGCCATTCCAATTGTTGGATATGCTTGGTTAGGTACATACCAAAGGGGGCACTGTACATGGTGACAGGTCTCATGAATGCTGAATACAGTGGAACAGTGACTTTCTTGGACCTAGATGCCCTACCTTTGTTTATAGGTTGCGCAACATAGAGTGATTTGCTCACTACTGTAGACACGTGATGGTCAAAGGCTAGATTACTGTTTATGTGTGTCACTAAGTCCCTGACTACTGGGTCAGCTGTAAGGGGTGTATTATCATGATAGTTATGGGGGTGGATAACTTCCTAAAGGATACTATTATGCATTTTCTGGCATTTAGTTTTAGTCCATGGCTCTGACACCAGTTGTTTGTCTGTGTCAGCCCCTCCCAGGGAACATTTGTGTCAGTGGGGGATTCAGTAACAGCTCCTAATTTGTAATCATCTGCAAATTTAGTCAGCCAGAGACCACTGACATTGGCCTTGACTTCAGAGAAGTAAATGCCAAAAAGGAGCAGTCCAAGGACAGATCCCTGAGGGACTCCACTTGTGACTTGCCTCTTTGTAGAGGTGGCCTCCCCAATTCTAACTTCCTGGGTCCTGTCTGTGAGCCAGTTAGCTATCCACAGGGTGACATATGGGTTTGTACCTAACCTTTTGAGTTTGTTAACAATGCCTGAGTATGGTATTGTGTCAAATGCCTTGGCCAGGTCAAGGTAGACAGTGTGAACTATTTTGCCCTCATCCATTGATTTGGTGACCTTTTCAAAGAAGTCTGCTAGTTTGACTAGTCATGACCTGCCCTTGATTAAACCAGACTGGGTTGGATCCAGTGTCTGGAGCTTTATTATATCATTATTGATCATTTCCATGCTAATTCTTTCCATGGCTTTGCATATAAGACTAGTGAGACTTATGGATCCATAGTGTCCAGGGTCTGTATATGACCCACCTTTGCGCAGAGGGATGACTTGCTGTTCTCCATTCATGAGGCACAAAGCCTGTTTGGGAGATTACAGTTAAATAGCAATTCCAGAGGGCCTTATAGGTCATTGTTTCATGCTATTTAGAAGGCATCCTGGGATCTTGTCTGTGCCCATTAATGCATTGTTCTTGGCCTTAAAGAGAGCATTAAGGACCTGCTCCTTAGTGATAGCAGGAGGAGCTATATTTGATGGTATTTCCTGAGGGAAGGTTGAGGGGGAGAGAAGGGTAACATTGGAGCTGAATTTGTCGGCAGTAGGTTTGGTACATCTTCTAGCTCAGTAAAGGTGGCTCCATTTACAATGAGCTCTGCACACAATTTTGTATTGCTTTTGAGGTTGTGGACACAGCTAAAGAATGCCTTGTGGTTGTCCTCGGCCTGGGAGGCCATATCTACCTCAAATTTGGCTTTCCTAGACTTTATTTGTCCTCTGAGTTGTTTGTTTAGTTTGATAAGAGTGCTCTTATCCTGCTGGGTGCTGCACCTCATAATTTTTGTCATGGTTTTCTTCCTTCATACGGCCTATTGATTTTGTGATTCCACCAGGGTGGCTTGTTTTTTGTGTTAGTCCTATACTATAATCTGAGTCTTGCACCATTGTGCCAGAGTCATGGCTGAAAAGGGTCTGTTGACCAGATCACTTACCTGATTATCAACTAATGTAAACAAATAAAATAAAATATCTAAATTCCAAAGGAAGATCGCTTGTATATCACAGATCACATCAGTCATTGCCACTTTTCTTGTAAGCTCAATCATTGTCATAAAGCATAATTTGTTTTCCTCACCCCATGACACAGAGCGATAAAGCCCTGAATGCACCCCAGAAGGGCCTGTGTTCATGGCACAATCACTTTACAACTGGGCATGGGAAGATGGGAATGAGCAGCAGACACTGGTTGTCCCACCTGAGGGTGAGGGAGGTAGCCTAGCTCACAGCATTGGCTGGTTGAGTGGTTGTACATGCTCTGAAGCGAGCATGCACTTTTCAAGATAGCTATGGCAGAGTTTACAGTCTGTTGGGGAGTTGGGTTTCTCTGCACTCTGACCTACTCCCTAACACTCAACTCCAGTGGGGAACCAGTAAGCTGGAGAGCTCTCCCATGATAGGTGAATGAATGGGTTAGTTAGTTGCAGGTAGAGGATATATTGTTCCAATCCTGTATTCAAGGGAGTATAAAGAAGTGTAACTTGTTTATTGTTTGAAACATCATTCAGCAGTCAGTTTCTTGTACATTAGTTGTAGTGCTTATTAACATAACTCACTCCCCACCTCTGTGAGCCTTCATTAGTCTGAGGTCTGTGCTCCAAGACAGCACCCCCCAGAGTTGCCCTCTCACCATTAGGCAAGCTAATAAAATTCTCATGCACAGTTTTCTTTAAAACGGTTTAAAAGCTGGAGGCTTCTGGTGTTCCTTACTTTTGAAAATGTTTGTTAATATGGTTGAAAAGCCTACCAGATTTAAAAAGTGTACTTCCTGTTGGTATAAAATATCTAATTCTGATGCCCACAGGGAGCGTGTTTATTGTTTAGGCCCTTCCCATTTAGAAGTGCTTTGTGAAATCTGCTGGATTTAACTCGAGGGCCGTTAGTGATAGATGTAATAAGTTGGTCCTGAAAGCCTTTTTGCCTTCTTCTTCTTCTTCCACAGCTTCTACTTCAGGGGCTCAACCCCCCTCCAAACAGCAGAAATCTTTGGAGTCCAGGGAGCATAGGAAGCGATCTCATGCTCGGTCTCCAAGATCTGCTTTAATCTCAGACCCACCTCTAAAAGCTAAAGTATCAGATCTGACACCCTCAGATCCAACTGTCATAGCCTCTAAATCTTCTTAGATCCAAAGTCCCTATTTTTCTCTGGAGTCAGTGTCTCTTAGGCTCAGATCTCCCTTTTTTACAGTAGACCCCTAGGAAATCATCTTGCCCCCCCCTTCCTCGATCAGGTCCTCCTAAAGTCTTTCTGAGGCAGATGTGGACAGGATGATAAGGAATTTCCTTAGAGCACAGATCCAGATGGAGGTTTTACCAGCTCCATCTCCCATCGGATCCATGAGCCTTCAAACACCTTTGCACCTGATTGTGACTTCTCCTCCTATCCAAGCTGCAGTTTCTGAGCCATTTACGTCATGTAAATTCAACTTTCCATTTCCCTCATTCATCCCACTTTTCACGTCACTACTTTTTATTTATTTTATTTTACATTTGTTTACTGGGAAAGTCCGACTTGGAGCAAAGCCAATCTTTAGTGGAGGCCCAGGGAGAAACCCTCCAGACGCATGTCTTTGTAACATGGGAGGAAACAGGAGTACCTGGACGAAATCCACAAGAATGCATGGAGGACATGCAGACTCCGCACAGAAGGCCCCCCAGCCAAGAATCGAACCGGAGAACCTCTTGCTCTAGTGCGACAACGCTATCACTACACCACTGTGCTGTCGTCCTACTTTTTTCACAAGACCTCCTTATACACTCTGCCAACCTACGTTCTCCTCCTCCTCACCTAAAACACTCACTGCCATTCTCCTACATTTTTTTCTCATTTTCCCTCACATTTTATTTCATTTATCTTTCCTGCTTTTCCCCTTTTCTTACCTTTCTCACCACACCTCATTTTTTTTCCTGCTGTCAGTGTACCAACCTGCATGTCAGCTGTTTCTCAGCAGTTTATATACTGTAAAGAATACCCTTTTTATTTTTTTCACCTCGTATTTTATACTTTTCACATTGTTCCTTGCAACTTAGTGTAATCATAGCTTTGTCATTTCAATATTATAAGATATTATCACAAAATTACATCATATTGTATTATTTTAAAATTGTATTGTACATTATTATGTGTCTCTTTCTTTCTTTTACACTTTTTACTGTTATGTTACATGACTCTGTATTGTTTTATAACTCTTAGCAAGTATAATAATTTTTTTCCAGGCCTCTGCATAATATAAATCTTTTTAGGCCTAGTTAAACCAACCTAGTAAACAAATGCCAGTTAATAATAACTACCTGTTTAAGGATTCCAAATGCTCGTACTTCCTTGACAAAGTCACCTCTTCCTTGTAAAGTCGTACTTTTAACCAATGATCACTGATTGAATGCCTACCTTAATTTTACATACTGTAAGTAATATCACTTGCATTTATAATTGGAAATACCATACAGATGTTTTTACTTCGTTACTGTAGTATGTACAATCCTGTCTATTCTTTGATCTGTATATAGGTTCATAAGTGTTTACTAGGCTAACAACCACAAGGGCCTTTTTAAGCCTAGGCATGCATCTCAAATCTCTGACAAGTTCTAGTATCCTTGATATATATAAGCAGGGGCTTGGGAGATGAAATATTTACAAGCAGGGGCATGGCAGATGAACCATTTACAGGTTGCCTGTGTCCATTAGAGAAATAGGTGCCAAGCCAGGGTTGAATTTCATGTTCCCCCATCCAATTGTTCAAGTTGCACTAGAATTGGGTTATGGAGGAAATGTGCTTCATATGGATGGGGAGCCTGTTCCATAGACAGGGTAGTCTCTGGGATACATACCTGTCTCTCCAGCAGGCCCTATTTATATTACAGGCATGGTTTAAGCCTTTAGAATGGGTAATTCTGGTGCTGTTTATTTTGCGGATATGCAGGAGGTCCATCAGAGTGGGGTCTGACAATTCCCTGTATGCCAGGCATAGATCTCCCCTCAACAACCTGTAGGAGACAGAATACAGGGATAGGGCCTTGAGGCAGTCTGCACTGAACATTTTACTTATGCCCTACATTCTTTTAGTGAGGAAACTTTGTGGCCATTCCAATTGTTGGATATGCTTGGTTAGGTACATACCAAAGGGGGCACTGTACACGGTGACAGGTCTCATGAATGCTGAATACAGTGGAACAGTGACTTTCTTGGACCTAGATGCCCTACCTTTGTTTATAGGTTGCGCAACATAGAGTGATTTGCTCACTACTGTAGACACGTGATGGTCAAAGGCTAGATTACTGTTTATGTGTGCCCCTAAGTCCCTGACTACTGGGTCAGCTGTAAGGGGTGTATTGTCAATATGATAGTTACCAGGGGTGGATGACTTCCCAAAGGATACTATTATGCATTTCTTGGCATTTAGTTTTAGTCCATGGCTGTGACACCAGTTGTTTGTCTGTGTCAGCCCCTCCCAGGGAACATTTGTGTCAGTGGGGGATTCAGTAACAGCTCCTAATTTGTAATCATCTGCAAATTTAGTCAGCCAGAGACCACTGACATTGGCCTTGACTTCAGAGAAGTAAATGCCAAAAAGGAGCAGTCCAAGGACAGATCCCTGAGGGACTCCACTTGTGACTTGCCTCTTTGTAGAGGTGGCCTCCCCAATTCTAACTTCCTGGGTCCTGTCTGTGAGCCAGTTAGCTATCCACAGGGTGACATATGGGTTTGTACCTAACCTTTTGAGTTTGTTAACAATGCCTGAGTATGGTATTGTGTCAAATGCCTTGGCCAGGTCAAGGTAGACAGTGTGAACTATTTTGCCCTCATCCATTGATTTGGTGACCTTTTCAAAGAAGTCTGCTAGTTTGACTAGTCATGACCTGCCCTTGATTAAACCAGACTGGGTTGGATCCAGTGTCTGGAGCTTTATTATATCATTATTGATCATTTCCATGCTAATTCTTTCCATGGCTTTGCATATAAGACTAGTGAGACTTATGGATCCATAGTGTCCAGGGTCTGTATATGACCCACCTTTGCGCAGAGGGATGACTTGCTGTTCTCCATTCATGAGGCACAAAGCCTGTTTGGGAGATTACAGTTAAATAGCAATTCCAGAGGGCCTTATAGGTCATTGTTTCATGCTATTTAGAAGGCATCCTGGGATCTTGTCTGTGCCCATTAATGCATTGTTCTTGGCCTTAAAGAGAGCATTAAGGACCTGCTCCTTAGTGATAGCAGGAGGAGCTATATTTGATGGTATTTCCTGAGGGAAGGTTGAGGGGGAGAGAAGGGTAACATTGGAGCTGAATTTGTCGGCAGTAGGTTTGGTACATCTTCTAGCTCAGTAAAGGTGGCTCCATTTACAATGAGCTCTGCACACAATTTTGTATTGCTTTTGAGGTTGTGGACACAGCTAAAGAATGCCTTGTGGTTGTCCTCGGCCTGGGAGGCCATATCTACCTCAAATTTGGCTTTCCTAGACTTTATTTGTCCTCTGAGTTGTTTGTTTAGATTGATAAGAGTGCTCTTATCCTGCTGGGTGCTGCACCTCATAATTTTTGTCATGGTTTTCTTCCTTCATACGGCCTATTGATTTTGTGATTCCACCAGGGTGGCTTGTTTTTTGTGTTAGTCCTATACTATAATCTGAGTCTTGCACCATTGTGCCAGAGTCATGGCTGAAAAGGGTCTGTTGACCAGATCACTTACCTGATTATCAACTAATGTAAACAAATAAAATAAAATATCTAAATTCCAAAGGAAGATCGCTTGTATATCACAGATCACATCAGTCATTGCCACTTTTCTTGTAAGCTCAATCATTGTCATAAAGCATAATTTGTTTTCCTCACCCCATGACACAGAGCGATAAAGCCCTGAATGCACCCCAGAAGGACCTGTGTTCATGGCACAATCACTTTACAACTGGGCATGGGAAGATGGGAATGAGCAGCAGACACTGGTTGTCCCACCTGAGGGTGAGGGAGGTAGCCTAGCTCACAGCATTGGCTGGTTGAGTGGTTGTACATGCTCTGAAGCGAGCATGCACTTTTCAAGATAGCTATGGCAGAGTTTACAGTCTGTTGGGGAGTTGGGTTTCTCTGCACTCTGACCTACTCCCTAACACTCAACTCCAGTGGGGAACCAGTAAGCTGGAGAGCTCTCCCATGATAGGTGAATGAATGGGTTAGTTAGTTGCAGGTAGAGGATATATTGTTCCAATCCTGTATTCAAGGGAGTATAAAGAAGTGTAACTTGTTTATTGTTTGAAACATCATTCAGCAGTCAGTTTCTTGTACATTAGTTGTAGTGCTTATTAACATAACTCACTCCCCACCTCTGTGAGCCTTCATTAGTCTGAGGTCTGTGCTCCAAGACAGCACCCCCCAGAGTTGCCCTCTCACCATTAGGCAAGCTAATAAAATTCTCATGCACAGTTTTCTTTAAAACGGTTTAAAAGCTGGAGGCTTCTGGTGTTCCTTACTTTTGAAAATGTTTGTTAATATGGTTGAAAAGCCTACCAGATTTAAAAAGTGTACTTCCTGTTGGTATAAAATATCTAATTCTGATGCCCACAGGGAGCGTGTTTATTGTTTAGGCCCTTCCCATTTAGAAGTGCTTTGTGAAATCTGCTGGATTTAACTCGAGGGCCGTTAGTGATAGATGTAATAAGTTGGTCCTGAAAGCCTTTTTGCCTTCTTCTTCTTCTTCCACAGCTTCTACTTCAGGGGCTCAACCCCCCTCCAAACAGCAGAAATCTTTGGAGTCCAGGGAGCATAGGAAGTGATCTCATGCTCGGTCTCCAAGATCTGCTTTAATCTCAGACCCACCTCTAAAAGCTAAAGTATCAGATCTGACACCCTCAGATCCAACTGTCATAGCCTCTAAATCTTCTTAGATCCAAAGTCCCTATTTTTCTCTGGAGTCAGTGTCTCTTAGGCTCAGATCTCCCTTTTTTACAGTAGACCCCTAGGAAATCATCTTGCCCCCCCCCCTTCCTCGATCAGGTCCTCCTGAAGTCTTTCTGAGGCAGATGTGGACAGGATGATAAGGAATTTCCTTAGAGCACAGATCCAGATGGAGGTTTTACCAGCTCCATCTCCCATCGGATCCATGAGCCTTCAAACACCTTTGCACCTGATTGTGACTTCTCCTCCTATCCAAGCTGCAGTTTCTGAGCCATTGAATCCGAGAATGCTGAGAGTTGAATTGTCAGATCCAAAGGTACCACCTTCTTCAACTCCAGCTGTTTCCCTGATCCATTTTCATCAGTGATTCCCACTAAGCAGGACAAGTCTCGGAGCCAAAGTGTTAGCTACAGATATGGGTGGGTGACTGACTTTGAGGTTTTTGGAGCCATCGCTTTCCCTTGGAGCCTTGGCGCTGGACAGCTCAGGTCTGAATCCCTCCTTGGTGAGGAGATCTGGGAGGGGTGGAGAATCAACTGAGTCAACAGCTTTAGCTCTGTTGATGTTGGTTTCTACTTGTCCTGGTCACTTTGCCTTCAAAGTAGTGGAGAAGGGTTTCTCCCATCCAAGGGCTCCATCGTCTCTCACCTCCTCAGGTCCTATCCCTGTTCCTCCACCAGAATTTACCTCTAAGCCTCATCATCCTACTCCACAGAGACATCCAGCCAGTAAGAGCTTCCAGGCAATTCCTATTCAGGAACTTCCTGTTTCTTCCAATACCTCTCCAGAGCATCCCACTGAAGAGGTTCCTCGGGAGAGATTGTGTAAGAGGAGGGAGTTAGATTCCCCTCAGGAATCTTTGACTGAAGACACTAATTTTATGAGGGGGAGGAGTCCCCAAGCTCCCCACCAGAGGATGTCTCCTTCAGAGACATTTTACAGATCCTTCATCAGAAAGGTGGTTGGCTCACCCAAAGACCTTCCCAAGAAGAGTCAATGTTCCTACAAGCCTTCAGGCTGGCCCATGTATGTTTTGGGTTAGCCCCCAGTGAATGACCTGATAGTCCTTGTCTCCCATCTGGCTTGGAAAGAACTGGACACAGTACAGCCTAGCCCCCATATACCAGACAAGATCCTTGATGCCCATAAAGACAGGCAGTTTGAGTAAGAGAATCCCTGTAGATGCTATGGTTGTTGTAGCAGCCACCAGAAAGGAACTAGCCAAACATACCTCTGCTGTCCATCCTCCTATTTGAGAGTCTAGGGCACTGGACAGATACGGAAAGTGCTTTTATGCTTCAGCATCCTTTGCCTTGCAGTTGCTTAACTACCTGGCACACTTTTCTAGGTTACAGAGGAACTTGGTAAGGGAACTCTATAAGTATACCCCAGGGTTCATGTTGGCAGAGGAAGAGAAAACTTGTTCCCCCCAACTGGTCACCCTGCAGTGTATATGGAATGCATACATAAGGTTAATTTCTCATGCAGCTGAAGGCTTCTCACTGTCTGCTGCTTCAGACATAGCCATTAGGAGACATGCCTGGATGGGATTATGTGAATTTGTGGAGCCTTTTAATTCCTCATTCATCAATGCTTCCTTTGATGGATCTTCCCTGTTTGGACCCACATTTAAAGACACACTCCTGCAATGAGAAAGATGGAAAGACCTTGTCTGCTGCTGGAATCTGTTTCTCTACCCAGCAGAGATCTTTTTCCAGGAATCAATACAGTGGTAGGAAAATGTGGTTCTGAAAATCTCAATGACCTTTTCAAGATTCACATGGGGATTTTTCTCCTAAAGATAGAGGGGGGAAATAATGGGAGATGCCATCCTCACAGTAGAGGAGTCCACATAACTAAGGACCTCAAGACTCTTTCTCGGACAGACCCTTTCAGTGCTTCTGAAAGGTTGCCTGACTGTTCTTCTCTGGAGGCAGTCAGGGGATGCTTATCCTTGCACCCAAATGCTAGTACAGCCATCTCAAGAGATTCTTGGTGCAAAGTATCATATCCAGAAGATATTGCATTCCCTGTTCAGACAGTCCCTCACAGAACAGATGTCTTCCCACAGTTATACCCAATCAGAGAGAGTTGGCAGCTCTAGAAATTCAAAAGCTGCTAGAAAAGAGTCATCCAAGAGGTCCCACTAGACTAGTCAAGATTCAGGATTTACTCAAGGTTCATTTTAGTGCCAGAGAAAACAGGGGACATGAGACCTATTCTGGATGTCAATCATCTAAATCAATTTGTGAAGAACTCTAAATTCTGGATGGTCACTGTTCAGTCCATTCTGCCTCTTCTACAGAAGGATGACTGGATGCACTCTATAGATCTTCAAGATGCATACTATCACATCAAAATAAACAGGCACTGTTGAAGATGTCGGTGTTTTCAGCTGGGAGTCAGTCATTACCAGTTCAGTGCCCTACCCTTTCGTCTCACCACATTCCCCAGGGTGTTCACTAAATCCATGACAGTGCTGGCATTTCATCTCAGACTACACAGATTCAGAGTATTTCCTTATTTATATGACTAGCTCCTTTCTGTACCAACCAAACATCTCCTAGAGATTACTTACAGTTGTGTCTATTCCTAGGTATCACAATCAATCTTTCCAAGTCCACTCTCCAACCAGTTCAAGTCTTGGAGTTTATAGCAGCTCACCTGAACACTGTCAATCAGTTTGCATTTTTTACCCCAAAGCAGAGTTCATACCCTAAGGTTGAATGTCAGACTCTAGAGCATCCCTCTCCTCCAGCAAGATTGGTTCTACAAGCCTTAGGGTCAATGGCTGCAGCGATCACCCTATATTACCTACAGCTTCCTTATCACCTACTTTCACATGAGAGTTCTTCAATGGACCCTGACAGTACAATGGTTAATGCTTCAGCATCCTTTGAATATTCCTATAAAAAAATTGCAAGCCTGCAAAGACCTCCTACTTTTGTGGATCCAGTCCAATGGGGTTTGTCCTTTTATCTTTCCTCCCCCAAAAGCTACATTGACTACGGATGCCTTCCAATTAGGGTGGGGGAGGTCACACATGGAGCAAACTGTTCAAGGCATGTGGTCCCCAGAAGAGACCAAATTTCATATTGATGTTTTAGAGATGACAGTGGTCCTATTAGCATTGCAGGCCTTTCAGAACTATCTGCCTCTAGGAACAATTGCTATCCAGACAGACAATATGTCAGTAGATTGCTAGAGCAGTGAACAGAGAGGAACCTGATCTTACCCCATTTGCAGAGTAGCAATGAGAGTCTGTCAGTGGACAATCTCTTCCAACTGCTTTCTTGTTGCAGTACACATACCAGGGAAATCTAAAGTTTTAGCCGACAAGCTCAGCAGGACCATCCTGATGCTGCAAAAGTGGTCTCAATCATGCAGTGATGGAAATGATTTTTCATCACTTGGGTCAACCTCACTGCAACCTTTTTGCCTCTCCCTTCAGCAGTAAGTGCAGCAGGTTCTTTTACCTAATTCCACCTCAGGGGGAGTCACTGAGAAATGCTCTAGTCCATTCTTGGCCATCCGGTCTCCTGTACGTTTATTCCCCCCATACTCTATTTCTCCAGAAAGCACAATGGTAGAAGAGCAAGGTCATCCTCATTGCCACCTTCTGGTCTTGGCAGGTGTGGTTCCCATTCCCATGGTCTCATCTCCTATGTCCATCCTGGACACTGGACCACAGTCCAGATCTACTATCATATCCATTGGAGATGATTCATCTGGACATTCAAGGCCTCAAATTGAATGGCTTCTCCAATTTCAATGATGGCTAGACAGTCCAGGCTTTCCTCTCCTGTTTGTCAAATCTTATTTCCATCCCAGAAACCTTCTATGGGAAACATTTATAAGAGTAAATAGAAGACATTTTCTTACTGGACAGTACAGATAAAGTTGGATCATTTTACCGCTCCAGTTTCTGGTGTATTAGATTTTCTTGTTTCAGTCTTTCAAGATGGCTCCAGTTTTTCCACCTTAAAAATACAGCTTGCAGCTATCTCTAATTATTGCAAAGGGCATAATGGTTCCCTGCTAGCCTCTTCTAAAATATGTAAGGCATTCCATTAGGGTACTGTTCTGCTCAGACCTCCGATAAAGGATCCTACTCCACCTTGGGATCGTAATGTTCTGTTACAGACTTTGAGCCTACAGATAAATCAGATCTAAAATTTCTCTTTTGGAAAACATTTTTTTTGTTACTGTTACATCTGCAAGGTCAGTTTCTGAACTTCAAGCATTCTCTTCAAAACCACCTTATTTGACTTTTTTTACAAAGACCTTACGTACAAACCCTTCTTTTTTGCCAGAACTTGTCTTTGAGTCAAATATAAATCAAGTAATCAGTTTGCCAGTTTTCCAAAATTTGACAAAAAAGGGAGAATACATGCTTTATCATTGAGATGTACATAGACAACATAGTTTTTACCTCCATAGAACAAAAGACTTTAGGAAAACTGATCAACTGTTTGTTTCCTTTGCCAGAAACAAGTTTGGAAAATCAGTATCTAAAGTTATCCAAATGGATAACAGATTGTATTTCCTTTGTCTATTCTCTAAGGGACCTCCAAAAGCTCATTCAACTAGGTCCATGGCTACATCATTTGCTTTTTGGGCCAGGGCTTCCATTGGTGATATTTGTGCTGAGGCCACTTGGTCCAGTTCTTATACTTTTATTGTTCATTACAAGTTGGATATCGTCTCCAGGAACAGGTCTGCATTTGGTTCTGTGGATCTCAGGAACATCCTTCCATGAGGGGCACCCAAGATTATCATAGCTGAGGACTCTGTCTTATTCATTGAGGAATGAATGAAAATGACAACATCAGATATTAAACTTATGTACTCACTATAAATATGCATTGTGTTGTCCATTTTCATTCTTCCTCAACTTCCCACCTTCCTTCTCCCTTTCCTTATCCTTTGAGAGTGGTGTTATGAGGTGCATTGCAGCCTCTGTTTCTAGTCTGAGCCCCTATTCTGTACCTATACAGTTTCTTCTTATTACTATTATGGTTACTTATGTCCTAAGGCATACTTCGCAGCAGCAAACTTGATCTGAAGTAATGTAGCAGTAAGGGGCATTGTGGGAAAAGGAGGATCTCAAGAATCGGATCCAAGATTCTAAAAGAAAATGACCGATCTGATCCGATATCGGATCTGAGACACATTGTTAAAGAAGAATGAAAATGGACAACACAGGTGCGTAGTTATGCTGAGTACATAACTTCAATTTTTTTCAAGTCTGATAAATACTGTTGTATTTTGAATGGTTACACTGAAATAAATAATTTTTATTACATTTTAGAGTTGATGTATTCTAGGTCTTTATACAGCTCAGAAATGTCATCATCATTGTACTTGAGAATGGATATAAATTCACAGCCAAATTTGTTAAAAATATATGGTTCTTTATCTCATTATCACCTATGTAGTGTTGAATGTCACAGCTCTAGTACATATACACATCTTGAAATCCAGAGCATTTTTTGAAAAATCAATTTAAAAAGCAAACTGGATACGACAAGAATTGATTAGAGAATTTGAGAAAAGTGAAAAAAAAATGCCTTTATTTGTAATGGGATAAATCATTTCTGTATTCCATAAAAATAAGTAAACAACTAACACCCTATACATTCTGTTGTGTGAACACTACTAGAGGCAGTAGCGGCTGGTGACTTCAAATCACAGGGGGGCTGCAGGAGACAGCTGAATGGGTGGGGTCAAGGGGAGGGGGTGTGGTCAACCAGAAAGGGGAGGAGCTATGCACAAAACCACAAAAAATAACTTTAATTAAATACGCTGCCCTGGGTGGCAAACCATCATTATGAAAGTCCAATCAAGACAAAAATAAGTGTAGAAGAATAAAAATATTTCAATGCATTGGCTGCATGACAGCTTACTTAATATCTAGATGGAAACAAAAGGTTGTGAGGCATGAAAAAATAAATTACTTTTTAAATACATTACTGGAATGCCAGTCAAAATCAAGTATAAGAAAAACCAGAAGCACTCAACTCAAACCACTTCTCCTTGCACTGCAGTTCTAATTATAATATATTCAGCTTTATTAAAGTACCAAGTAACATGCTGAAAGTAGAAATCTATGTGATGCCCCCACTTGTAAAAATGTTTATCCAAAAAGACCTGCTGCCTGAACTTGTTTCATGGGGCAAACATGATAAAAAGTAAAAAGTGAAAAGCAAACAAGAAACAAGCTCAAGATACATTGCTTAAAGGATTACTGTACAGGTTATGGACCACACATGATTGGCATTCTGTTTAGTCTACAGGTAAAGTCTGTAGAGATGACTGGAAGTCTCCAACAAGTGTAATGAGCCTTTTAAAATAATGGAATCCTGTCCTTTAATACCAAAGGCGTATACATTATCTAGTCAAGTATTCTCTGCATGGCAACAACAGAAAGGCTTTCAATGCTGGCAATTCTTTAACAGTATGCTTATTAAAGCTTACTTGCATCTTACGATCTCAGACAAGCTTACCTTATGGTCATTAAAGCATTGCTACTTAAACACAGAGCAACAGGCACTTTGAGTAATAAGCATAAATCTGAGTAATAAGCATAAATCAACAGTACAAAAATATGACAGAAACCAGACCATTCTGCAAAATCAAGGACAGATGAAAAGCCACTGTAGTACTTATGCAGTGTGTCCTCCCCATCCAAGGTAGATACAACTACTCGTTGCCTTGCTTGGACACATCCAGAGTCACTACATGGGGGAGTGGGATGCAACAAGCATGTCACAATTTGAAATCTCTCTGGCTGACTGTGATGGCCCTGACACATTTGTCATACCTCTCAACCTCAAGAGCAAGAAATCTGGACAAAGCCATACACAGAAGTGGGACAAAGGCCCAAAAATAAGGACAATTTTTAAATATTGCTCTAATAAACTTAGAAAGATAATAGAATAGGTCTTGCATTAGTATGAATTTTCTGAAGGGTATAAAATCTGAAACTCAAATGTCTGTCATTTTCTAACTTCAGTCTTTAGTGATTTGTCACTAACTTGCCAAAACACAACTTTATGAAAAATGGACCAAAAATGTGATGCAAAAATATAAAATAGACACACAATACAGCTGCTACCTGTCAAAGAAGGGACACTTTAATATTAGTACTGCTACCTTGAGCAGCTGACAAAATAAAAGAATCTACATGCATTTCAAGTAATCTATAACTTTGATTATTACAGTTATTTCTTTATTGTAAACCCTCCATGTTTTCTTCCAAAATTGCTATTTTGCGGAGGGATTATTAGGGGGAAGAGCAACATTTTGAGCCAAAAATTAGGGACAGTTGAGAGGTCGGCTAAAGCAATTTATTTGCATGTACCTCTCAACATGTTAATGCAGTAAATCTGAACAAGGCCAAATATATTGGGGGCACATATAAACAGTACTAAAAATTGCTCTTGTATAAATTGAGACAGTTGATAGAACAGCTCTTACTTTAACATGCATTTTTCTGAAGGTTATGAAGTCTGAAACTTATTATTTAGTGACTTAATTCCTAAATGATTTGCCAGAAAACTACAAATTTTATGAAGAACAAACCAAAAATAAGAAGCAAAAATCTATTCATGCTTTGAAAATCTGGACAGTTGGGAGGTATAGTTCAGCTGGGCCTGTCTGAGTTTGCTGCCCTTCCCCCCTGACAAAATAATGGTTGAATGGAGCCTCTGCAGCCATTCCAATGAACCATTACTTGTCTGTTTCACTCCATTTACCATAAACACTAATGTGCATACTGCTTTACTTCTATGATGAGTTGGACTTCATTTGAAAGTTTTATTTTGTATTTTACAGCACAAACACTAATTCATCTGTTAAACAAAGCAATGCAGTCTCACAATGAAAACTTAGCATTAAAACTTCTCTGCCCTTGAAACTCACATTCATTGAAACAGCATTGAAACCCACATTCAAAGAAAATACATTTTGCCAGTGGCAGATAAAGATTAATTTTGGGCTGTTTTCAAATCATAGGCCCCTTGCATATGAAACATACATGTGCTCTTTGATACACCTTCCTCATTGTACTAAAATTATATTCCTTGTACAATACAGTACACTTGTTAGAGGGTGTTTTAAATTTGTTTTGAACATTTTTCCAGTAAGCAATGAAACAAACCATATGCACCCATAATGGCAAAACTGCCCAGTTGAAAACATTTATCATAAAAAAGTCTACTCAGACTTCCACAGTCCACCATTATTAGTAAATATACACAATTCCACAGTCCACCATTATTAGTAAATATGCACAATTCTACAGTCCACCATTATCAGTAAATATGCACAATTCTACAGTCCATTATCAGTAAATATGCACAATCTCTGAAGTAAGACATCTAAATAATTCCACATTAAAGAAATCTGTAACTAATGAAGTGGTTGCTGCTAGCAATCACCTTTATATTTCATGGTTTCATTGAATAATAAAGTGTCTGTTGCCCCTCAGAAATAAATTGCCTATATTACATTAAAAAATTATAAGCTAGTAATAATATTGCAAGAGGAAATGGATGGCAAACTGATAACAGACTCATAGTATCTTCACCAAGGAGAACATTCTCAGTACGGCAGCATCCACCCCTTATGGGAGTAGAACCCACAGCCTTCTGCATCAAAAGCAAGTACACAACCTGTTGTGCTATAGTATTAACTAGGCAAAGCACTAAACTTATATTCCCCTGCAGCTCTCAGCTCCTTGTAAAATCTACTCAATACTCAACTGCATCTGAACTTCGCAGCTCAAGAAAAATGGAAAAAGTCAAAATGTATTTGGGGGGGGGGTCAAAAGTCCAAAAACCAGGGACACATTAAACATTGCTTGTATAATCTTGGAAAGTTGCTAGAATAAAATGTTGTGTTGCCACCATACATTTTACTGCCAAGGTCCCTGAGCAAAAAACAGCCAGAGTAACATACCACTACGCCACATCAGCTGCTTTGTAAAAGAGAGGAAGACTGAAACTTAAATGGCTATCATTTAGTGAATTCAGTTCTCACCATAGCTGTCAACCTCTTAGTACAAAACACCTGGACAAACCCAGTAATGAGGGAATACAGCCCTCAAACATATTCAGTGAATTCAGTTCTTGCCATAGCTGTCAACCTTAGCACAAAAACCTGGACGAAGCCAATAATGGGGGAATACAGTCCCAAAAATACGGACAAATTTAAAATATTCATCTTATAAACTTAGAAAATTGCTAGAAAAAAAGGTTGTGCTACTATGTATTCTGAAGAACATGAAGTTTGAAATTCAAATGCCGGTCAATTTTACTGCTGACAGAACAAAAATTTTCAGCAGAGACGAGGGATTAATACTGCAGACACGTCTTTGTAAAATGACAGGGCACCAGAGCAAATCCACACAAACACAGGGAGGAGATGCAGACTCCACACAGAAGCCACCCCAACCAAGAATCAAACCAGAAAACCTATAGCTGTGAGGCAACAATACTACCACTGCACCATCAAATATGCAAGGAATTAAACATTCAGAAACCTGAAGTCTGAAATTCAAATGCCTGTCAATTTTACTGCGGACAGAACAAAAACAATTTTCAGCAGAGACGCAGGGATTAATACTGCAGACACGTCTTTGTAAAATGGCAGGGCACCAGAGCAAATCCACACAAATACAGGGAGGAGATGCAGACAGAAGCCACCCCAACCAAGAATCAAACTAGAAAACATATAGCTGTGAGGCAACAATACTACCACTGCACCATCAGTTATGCAAGGAATTAAACATTCAGAAACCTGAAGTCTGAAATTCAAATGCCTGTCAATTTTACTGCAGACAGAACAAAAACAATTTTCAGCAGAGACGCAGGGATTAAAACTGCAGACACGTCTTTGTAAAATGGCAGGGCACCAGAGCAAATCCACACAAACACAGGGAGGAGATGCAGACTCCACACAGAAGCCACCCCAACCAAGAATCAAACCAGAAGACCTATAGCTGTGAGGCAACAATACTACCACTGCACCATCAAATATGCAAGGAATTAAACATTCAGAAACCTGAAGTCTGAAATTCAAATGCCTGTCAATTTTACTGCGGACAGAACAAAAACAATTTTCAGCAGAGACGCAGGGATTAATACTGCAGACACGTCTTTGTAAAATGGCAGGGCACCAGAGCAAATCCACACAAATACAGGGAGGAGATGCAGACAGAAGCCACCCCAGCCAAGAATCAAACCAGAAAACCTATAGCTGTGAGGCAACAATACTACCACTGCACCATCAATTATGCAAGGAATTAAACATTCAGAAACCTGAAGTCTGAAATTCAAATGCCTGTCAATTTTACTGCAGACAGAACAAAAACAGTTTTCAGCAGAGACGCAGGGATTAAAACTGCAGACACGTCTTTGTAAAATGGCAGGGCACCAGAGCAAATCCACACAAACACAGGCAGGAGATGCAGACTCCACACAGAAGCCACCCCAACCAAGAATCAAACCAGAAAACCTATAGCTGTAAGGCAACAATACTACCACCGCACCATCGATTATGCAAGGGATTAAACATTCAGAAACCTGAAGTCTGAAATTCAAATGCCTGTCAATTTTACTGCGGACAGAACAAAACCAATTTTCAGCAGGGATTAAAACTGCAGACACGTCTTTGTAAAATGGCAGGGCACCAGAGCAAATCCACACAAACACATGGAGGAGATGCAGACTCCACACAGAAGCCACCCCAACCAAGAATCAAACCAGAAAACCTATAGCTGTGAGGCAACAATACTACCACTGCACCATCAAATATGGAAGGAGTTAAACATTCAGAAACTCTTAAGACTGAAATTCAAATGCCTGTCAATTTTATTTAACATTTTTTAATCAGGACAGTCTGACTTGGAACAAATAAACAATTTTCAGCAGAGGCCCAGGAAGAAATAATGCAGACATGTCTTTGTAACATAGGAGGACACAAAAGCAAACCCACACAAACACAGGGAGAAGATACAGACCCCACAAAGAAGGAACCCCAGCCAAGAATCAAACCCAAGAACCTGCAGCTGTGAGGCAACAATGCTACTACTACACCATAAAATATCAAGCATTGCAACATTTACAAACCACAGATATGCCTTAACACGTGTTCCATAGTAAAAGGAATTGTGTAGTAGTGGTTGAGTGTAGGATAGTTTGTACTGATGCACCAGCGTTTGATGACATGGCTACATTGACTTGGTCTCTTTTTTGAATTATAAAACAGGATTTTACTGTTTTTGGGATTTAATGACATCGTCTGGAAGGTTAGTCGACTTGCTAGTATAGGGTACGTAGTAGTTACCATCCAGGTTAGTACTTGTATATTTACGATAACCTTACAGCGGATCCTGTTTTGGTTTGATGTCAGTGATCTCTGTGTCCATAACAAGTAGTATAGTCTGTTTTTGTGAGCAGTTACCTTGTAGATAAATATGGTTGCTAGTTAGTTTAGCGACACTTTTTTAAAATACTATCTACAGATTTCAGCTACCGTTTCTAGTAGCTGTTTTGTATTTTAGAAGGTCTATAAGAAGTGCTTACAGTTTCTCTGCTCAGACACTTCTGTTGTTAGAAGCCATTGATAAGCATAGCTTAGCGATCAGAATATGAGAGTTACTGTATATGTTTTAACCTATTTTATGACATCATTGTTTTAAATATACATATATTCAAGTAGTACATATTGCAGAAAGATTTTAGTAGTGTTTTGATGACTGTGTCGACAGTGAGCAAGGTAGTTATCCGGCGCCGTTTTTTGGCGTTAGAGTTTGTCATGCTTTCTTTTTTGTATCAGTAATGCTTATTTAATATACTATGAACATGCTTTAAGTATTTTAGCTCAGTTAAAGTATGGCAGTCATGTACTTTAAACATTTTCAATGTTTCTGTTTATTCATTTACTGTTTAGTCACTTGAATTCATTTTTGCTGATGTCTCTTTAAACTAATGCAGGATGAGTGATATAATTATTCAATTAGTGTTTTACTAGTTAAGTTTGAGCGCCAAAATTTTGTAAAAAATTTTTGTATAAATGGTGGTTTGGTTTTATATTGTGTTACACCTGAAGAAGCGTAGCATATCTACGCGAAAGCGCTTGTGTCTGTTCCTGTATGCAATAAAGAAGTTTTATCACAGTTATTGCATCTCTGCGTGGTGCTTCCAGTGGATTTGTTTGCTTTTAAACCACAGATATTATGAGGAACAGATCAGATCGAATATGAGGCAAAAATCTGCAATTTTTTTACAAATGGTGGTGGGTAGGGAACTCAAGTCTTTAACACCTGCATACAGGGTACAGGGTTCAAGCCTGAGGTATTCCCTACCACACCACCATAAGCACCTGGGGCATTTACACACACACACACACACACACACACACACACTCTCCAGTAAAGCATAAGCACCATACACACACAAACTCCAGTAAAGCATAAGCACCATATACACACAAACTCTCTCTCCAGTAAAGCATAAGCACCATACACACACAAACTCCAGTAAAACATAAGCACCATATACACACACAAACTCCAGTAAAGCATAAGCACCATACACACACAAATAAACATTGTAAAATAAAGGTAAAAAGCACCATACACTTACCTGAATATATCCAGCTAATGTACATCCTTCCAGTGCAATACTCAAAGACCCGCGAGATCCCAAGGTAAGCCTGACGAGATCCCAATGCTCCTTCCCGAGTCCTGCTGCTGCTCTTGCAGTCTGGACGCGACCCATAATCCTAGCGAGTCTGTGCACTTTAAAAGTGCACAGACGTCTCCTTGTGTCCCCCTATGGGGACTGCCTTGAGCATGCGCATAGACCGACAGTAGTCGGGACTACTGCACATGCGCGAAGTCCGTGAAAATTTAAAAAATAATTTTTTTTTTATTTTCCTTTCTATTTTTTATGTTGAGGGGGCTGCAGTCCGGCAGCCCGATGCCACGAGCCGCCCCTGACTAGAGGTTTCAACTTTGTTTGAATCATGGGGTAGCCAGTGGTGAAGTATGAGACATGGAAAATCTTTTTGATATAACTGAACTATACTGGTAAATGAGGGTACATGCTACAGTTGCTCTAGGATTAAATGATGTACTAAATAGAAAAAAGTGTTTTACAATGGAAGGCAGTTAAGCTTGAGGACAGGGGTGTCTAAACTTTTGGATATTCTGGGCCGCATCACCCATCAAAAGTTTGTCAAGGGTTGCATATAAAATGTATTATTCATTTGCGACTAAAATGTAAACATATTACCAATCAGTATAATAATACAATGTTTTTACATTACAAGAAGCCCTCACATACTTGGGCTCCTTTTTCTAATATGCGTTTCATTTGCTGGCTAATCGGTTTTCCTTGGAAAAATGTCCCTAGCAGAACTTCATACCAAACCGCAGAGCAATCAACACAATGCAGAAGTGCAATTTACTTCCTTGCAGCAGTAACTTTGAATGGTTTGAAAATAACATGCTATTAGCAGCATATTACATATTGCTGTTAAACACATGCAGGTTAGTCACTATATTCTAGTACAGAATTCAGAACTGCCTGACTTGCAAATCTCTCTCTCAAAAGAAAAGTGCAAAACTTTTTTGCAGTAATTCCCAGTATACCTACTTTACAACTGTCTGACTTATTTTTCTGAGAAAAAGAAAAATATTTTTTCTCAGGACATTACACTGCTGAACACAGACTTGCTGCTAGCACAAAGTTTTTCCACTGTGTATTCATTACTGCTTCACTTATTAAGCTCACATTGCATTTACTATGGGAATTTCCACCTCTTTTCCTCAAGTCATGTAATCTGATACCACAGTATCTTACAGTTCATTTATTTCAGTTGTAAATCTAATGTAGTGAGCTAATTTTGTGGTCTGGAAATTCAGCACTGTTTTGCCATGTTTGATATTTGCATCAGCTATTGCTTCCCTGAGCATGAATGAGTACATTCTTCCTACTGTAAGAACATTTTTTTCTACAAATCTCCCCCACCAGTTTAGTATATTCACTGTGTGCATATTCAGAAGTAAACTTCCAGTAAATTACCGTGCATTTCTGGTAAGCAAACCTTGTTTAGTAACTTCATATCACTCTGCCAAAACACTTAAAACTACTTGTCATCCTAACACTGACTTACTGCACACATCTTTTTAAAATTGGTTTAACAAGTAACTGCAATTACTTCTCTGTAAGTGTTGCTTTGCACTGCTTCTACAATCATTAACTCAAAATTACTTTCTTAGAATATACTACTATGAATTTCCCTCTGTTAAATTCCCAATACATAGCTTAGAATCATTTCCATCTGTTCTTGTGATTAGCTGTAATACAAACTACTATTTGCCCGTAAAAGGTATCAATTCCTCATACAGCACACACACACACACACACACACACACACACACACACACACACACACACACACACACACACACACATGTCCCTCATCTCACTCACCTACTGAATGGACACACACTTGCCTCATCTACAGATTGGACACACAAACTTCTCTCATCTCTAGAATGGATACACATATACATCTCTGTCATCTCACTCACGTACTGAACAGACACATACACCTCTTTCATCTCACTCATCTTCTGAATTAAAGGACGGATGGACACACACCTCTCATCTCACTCACTTACTGAACGGACACACACAACTCTTTCATCACACTCACCTGAATGGACACACACCGCTGTCATCTCACTCACCTGCTGAATGGACACACATACCTCACTCATCTCACTATTGATGAAAACACACACCTCTCATCTCATTCACCAACTGAATGGCCAACTCGTCTCTCTCATGGCACTTCAGCAGTTCTCCATGATCACATACTCGTTTTTTTTGTTTAAAATTGAGTGCAAAAGCAGACCAGTTCCAGCATTTAAATCTGTATTGTTGTGCATGCATCTTTAGTACGATGCACGCAAAGATGCACTCGCAGACAGAGTGCATCCTTAAAGAAGAAATTGCATACATAGTGCATCCTTAAAGCAGAAATGTATTTTTTTTGTTTGTTTGTCATGGCTGAGCTGTCCTTTTAATCGGCAGTTGCATACATAACTGCCACATGCTAGGTCCCACTTCATGAACAGAAAGGTGCTTAAGCTGACAATGATGGCACATGCGCTCACCCGTTTTTTTGGTTATGCATAGCGGGCCACATGATAGGTGGGCAACGGGTTGGACACATTCTCTTTAGGTATTACTCAAAGGTAATAACTATTTCTACTTCTTATTTGTACATTTGTTTGTTTCATGTTTATTTCTTTTGGGCAGAATATGTACATTTGTTAGACAGAATTGTATAGTGGATTCTTTGGGCCACATGATAGGTGGGCAACGGGTAGGACACATTTTCTTTAGGTATTACTCAAAGGTAATAACTATTTCTACTTCTTATTTGTACATTTGTTTGTTTCATGTTTATTTCTTTTGGGCAGAATATGTACATTTGTTAGACAGAATTGTATAGTGGATTCTTTGTATGTGTGATGCATGTATATGAGTTACTTTTTATGTTTTAACCATGTTTAGTTCCAGCCATGACTTAAACCATTGGTTCATTCTCTTCAATCATTCAGATGAAATCTCTAGTAATTAATGGGGATATAAGTGCTTAATATAATATGAAAGAATCTTGCTATATCTTATTGATTTCTGCACATTCTTAACATATTTTGCAAGTGTTCTGCTTAGCTCCGCTCCTTTCTCACAATTTTGTTTTTATATAATAATTTTTTTAATATAATACAAAAGAATCTTGCTATATCTTATTGATTTCTGCACATTCTTAACATATTTTGCAAGTGTTCTGCTTAGTTCCGCTCCTTTCCTCACAATTTTGTTTTTGGAACGACCCCTCTTGAGATCCCTTTTGCCACTTATGAGTGCATTCACATGTACTAGCTCTCCCAGGCTACCATTTATTTCAGAAGTTTTATTATTATTATTTTGGGAGTGTATTACTGGAGTTCTTTGATTTTTTTCCACACCTTTACCCTTCTGATTGTGTATGACCTCTTAATCATTGATGTTAAAGTTTGTAGTTTGGTAATGTTCAACGTTTTGATCACGGTTGCAGTATCCAAAGCTGTTTGGGCTATATCCCCTGTGATCTTCCAGTTTTAGAGGATTTAGGGTGCCTTACACATGCCCAGACTGTCAAGACCAATTTCTTCAGAGCTTTTTTGCTACTAAAGACTGCTCCTTTGGCAGGCCATGTAGAACTATTGGTAAGCTAATGATCTTTCAGTTTTTGACAGACAAGTACCCCATCTGAGGAAACTAGTGTTTTTTTCTGACTAAAATATTGTGTTTGATAGGAAACTGAATGTTTTGGGGACTGTCACTATCTTTCTAAAGGAGTTTGCGTGTAAATGCTTTTGTGAACTTTTTACATAACAAAAAATGTTTCTATTTTTTTGACAGAATTTTCCTGCAGGCTTGCAGGATTGTGTATTTGGGGAAGGATATTGTGCTTGTGGGAGACTGTCACTGATTTAGCTAGCTCTGTGCAACTGTATTCTTTACCTTTTATTGATTCATCCAGGTTTCTGTGTCTGCCTTTTTGGTCTCATTCTCAACTACCCATAGAGTAGCTACCTGTGTCTGTGATTTTACCTGCTCAAGAAAATAAAAGTTGTTAGCAAGTCTTTGGGTGTTAGGCCAGCTCCTGTTGCATCACGGCAACTGGTGAGTGACTGTTCTGGCAGCGTGTGGTTCTTAAGACAGTTCATCTTTTTCATCTGAGTCCCCCCTGGTGTTGTGCCTACAGCCACGAAGAGCCAGGGGATAGCCACATCCTCTGCAGCTGTAGGGATGCCCTTAGTGGGCAAGGGAGAACCACTCTTGTCTTAGGAGGAGAGGTGAGTGAAAGTTCTTCACTCATCTGAGATAGGGAACCTGAGTCTAGGATGCCTTTTATGCATCGGTCATTCTTCAGGGAGTTTTGTAAGGAAGGGTAGCATAGTGAGAAAATATTGCCTCCTCCTATTTCTATTTCCATGGACAAAGAAGATTTGCTTGGATCATTTTTTCTTGCCAAATTCTTAAGTTCCCTATCCTTTAGATTAGACTTTTAGTCAGAAGAGGAGACATTACAGGGGTGTGGTTGTATTTCTTCTCAGTCTGAACATTCAGATTCTGAGGAAAGCATGACTTTAGAGTTCCCTCTTGGCAATTTATCTTTTTCTGAGATTTTATCTAAGTTGGAAGATATTTTTCAGTGTGAGCAGAATGAAATTCCTCTTGGACAGAAACTGTGTTATGATTTGTTACAGTTGGATATTCCTGAATCTGCAGAGGCCATCCTGTCTTGCCTGCTTTACAGGATGTTTTTCCTCACTGCATCTAATTTGTGTAATGGTCGACCTTCTGCCACATGAAGGTCTTATGGGTTTTACAGGGTACCTCAGACTCCTAAGTATTTGTTTTCAAGCCCTAAAATTGATCCAGCAGTAATCTCTCTGTCTCAAACTACTTCTGCTAAACAGATATGTGCTGCTAACCCAATTCATCTGACATGGATGGAAAAGCTTTTGACACATTGGGAAAGAAAGTTTATTCTTCTGCTACTTTATCTTCTCAGGATCTTAAACCATCAAGCTCATATGTTAAAATATTTGCTTTTATCTTTTGAGAACATGTACATTTTTTTATTAACCTTCATTCTTCTAAGGTAAGACATTCCTTGAATACCTCAGTAACATCTGCTTCTTATGTTCCTAAGCATGTTTTAAAGTGTGCTTATGATGCTGCTGATTCTTCCTACAGAACTGCTGCTTCTGGGTCACTAATGAAAGGATTGGCTTGGCTTCAACAACAAAACTTTCCTGAAAATGTTAAAACTGACATTGTAAATTCTCCATTAGACAAGGGAATTCTGTTTGGCCCTTCTGTAGCTGAGGTGCTCAAGAAATGTGATGAAATTGGAAAACTGATTCAAGGGGTGACTCAAATATTTCAGCCTTTCTTTTTCAAAACAAATAAAATATTCTTCCTTCTCAGCTTCCTTTTTCGATAAGTAAATTAAGCAGCAAGGAGCCATTAAACATGATTTTAAAAAGCAGCAGTAAGGGGGCTTCAAAAAGAAATGAAAAGCCTCTAAGAATCAAGGACAGTCCACCAAGTTTGCATGACTATTATTTGCATGCTCAGGCAACTAACTTCCCACTCTGGTAACTTCTCTATATCCCAGAGGCTTCATCTTCTGTTGTGGTACCAGACTTTGACAGATAAATTAATATGGGGTATGCTTAGCAAGGGGAATCCACCCCCCTCTTTCCCCTCTAAACCAAGCTTCCTTGTTCCTTCCCATTCTGTATCAGATGCTGCCTCAGGGTGCAATAGAATATGTGTCCCACTATCATATGGGCAGACTTTTGTCCAAGGATTTCACTGATACCAAAGAAGAAAAGGCCCTGAAGGCCTATGATGGTTCCTTTCTAAATCTTTTTGTCACTATTACAAGGTCGAAAGTGCTTTCCTTTCATGGCCTGTTACCCCTTCAGTAGCTTAAAGAATGCTTATCTTTCCATTGCCACACTATTCAGATATTTTTAAATATTTTCTATGTCTGGTTTACATTATCAGTTTTCTGTCTTACCATTTAGACTTTTCACTGCACCAAGGGTATTCGCAAAGTGCCTTGCTTTTGGAATTGCTTATTTCAGATGTCAAGGTAGTCACATCTTTCCATCTGGTCAGTTGTCTTATCTTTGCAGACCCTTTCTGAAGCTGACAAGAAGTCTTTAGCAACTGTTCAGAATGTCTTATTTAGGTTGTCAAATCAATTGACAAAGATTTTTACTCAATCCTTCTTGCGGAATTGTATTCCTGGACTGTCTGATAGACACTGCACTGGGAAGAGCCTTTCTTCCTACAGACAAAGTAGAAATGTTTCAAAAGCCCTTCTTGAGTCTTCCACTCAAAGTCAGATAAATATAAGAGAACCTTTCAGGACATTGGGGTACGTGGCATTGATGATTTTCATGCTTGCCCTGGCCAGACTCCTCATGAGTAAAATCCAGTGGTACATTCAGGCAGTCTGGACTCCATGTCTTCTCCCTTAATCTTTTCAGATCCATTTTCTGGGCTTTGTAAGAAGGGATATTCTGTGGTGGGTAGATCAGATCTCTTGCAATCTATGTCTCCCATTCTTCCTTCTGACCCCTACCAGGTTGTCACCAGAGTTGCTTCAGACCTGGCATGGGGAGTAGTCTCCATAGAAGTGAAAGGTCTGTGGAACCCTAAGAACAGACAGAAGCACATAAATGTCAGAAAGTTGTTGGCAGTGATCAGTGCTTTGAAAGCCTGAAGTAATCTCTGATCCTCAGGAGATCTGTAAGTTTACATAGGCAATATGAGAGTGATGTGGTATATAAACAAACATAGGATACCAGATTTTACCCCTTTTGCAATTGTGCTGTGATAACTTGGGAGATATCATCTCAGCTTTATTTGATGCTTAAGGCTTCATACATTCTGTCAGAGCAAAACATACCTGCAGATAAGCTAAGCAGGACCAGGACAGATCCCCCACAAATGGAAACATCATCTTGAGGTCTTCCAAGAATTGATCTAGCTGTGGGGAACACCTCTACTAGATTTGTTTGCCTTGTCTCAGGACAGACAACTAAAGAAAATCTTGTCCGGGACTCCTTGCAAACAAGTCTGGAAGACAGATGCCTTGTCATTCCCATGGATAGTAATGTTTTTGTATGCTTTTCCACCCTTTTCATTGATATACAGGGTTCTTCTAAAGACATAGAAGGAGTCTCCAAAAATTGTGGTGCTGACTCAGTTTTGGCTCAGTCAACAATGGTTCTCCTCTCTTTTCAGTGTGGCCAAGGGTAATTATCTCAAGCTTTCCCCAGATTGGATCTGCTGTCATAAAAAAGAGGTTGTTTTATATACCCCAAACTGAAAAGTCTTCAACTCACTGCCTAGGTGATAGAATTTTGATATCTTTTAGGCACCTATTTTCTGAGGAAGTACAGCAGGTACTTAAGGCAACGAAAAAAAATGCTACTAGAAAGGGGTCTATATTATCTTATCGAAGAGGCATTGTAACAAATGCCTCTTCATTGACCCATAAAGAACGAACCACCAGTTCCATAAACCACCGATTCAGTGATTTTTTTGTCCTAGGGAAAAAAATCGATTGGTCATCAGCGTGAATTTGCCCCTTTCCCCATTGTAGTGTGATCTTGGAGTTGGTATATTTAGTTAGGGGGGTGTGGGGGGCAAAGCCCCCTACTTTTGTGTTTGTAGTGATGTTTCATTTCTGGCCAGATGAATGATTTTTTTTCCTTAGAAATAAAATCGCTGAATCGGCCATTCTCGGAACTGGCGGTTCGTTCTTTAGGGGTCGATGAAGAGGCATTCGCTGTAATGCCTCTTCGATAAGATAATATAGACCCACTAGAAAGTCATATATATATATATATATATATATATATATATATATATATATATAAGTGGAAAAGATTTTCTAGTTGGTGCCAGGCCAAGAACCAGGGCCATCTTCAGGCCTAGCTGCCTCTGGTTCTTGATATTTGTGAGAGTTACTGTCCTCTGGCCTTTCTTATTCCTCTATTAAGATTGATATGTTGGCCATTTCTGTTCGTCTGCCCCTAGATACACTCTTTCTACCCATTCATGTTAAACAATTTTTGAAAGGGGTGTTACATATACATCCATCAAGGAAACAAGTGGCTTCTCCATGAAATCTTAATACTTAATACTCTTTTTCTGTCTGGACCCACTCACCAGGCTGATATGTGGTTCTTAATAAGGAAGACTGTTTTACTCATTACTTATTACTCTGACTTCTGCTAGGTGGGTATCTGAGTTATCAGCACTGACGGTGAGTCAACCCTGCCTCATTTTTCACAATGGCAGGACATCTTTGAGAACTAACCCTTCTTTTATGCCTAAAGTGGTCTCAAGAGTTTGCCTTGAAACAGACAATTAATCCTCATGCCTTCTTCACTGTACCAAAGAACAAGGAAGCTGATCAGTTGCCTGCTATGAAGGTAAGAGGAAAGGGCAACCAGTGTCAAAGCAGACTATTTCCACATGGTTGTCTCACATTCACAATAAGTGACTTCCAGGCAGGGTTACTGCCCATTCCTTGAGAGTTTTGGCTTCTTCAGTGACTTTCTGGAAAGGGGTGAACTCTAGAAATATTCAAGAGGCAGTAGTTTGGTATTCTGTACTTATCTTTACAAAACACTAAAAACTGGATTCCTTTTCCAGGTCCAGAACAGGTTTTGGTAGGACCATTCTACAGGGGGTCCTGGATACTGCAACACTGACCTAAATGTTGAAAATAGCGCAATTGCACATGTCAACTTACAATAACAGTAGATGTTTTAATAGATTACTGTCGCAGCAGTCTCCCCTCCCTCCAGCCCCCTTATTTTGGCTCTTTTTACCCTTTTGTATTGCTATAGTATGGGTGCATTTACCTTTGTATATATAGTTAACTGTTAGGTTTGATTCCCAGCGTTATTCCTTCAGGGTTCTTGCCTCTTTTGTTTCTAGGCTAAACATTCTTAAGAAATTAGCACACTCATTGTGTTTACATGGCACTTATATAAAGCTTTGAAATGTAGCCAGTCCCATGGGATAGGATGCAAATAGCTTAAGCTACTGCAGTGGTGATCTATTCAAACATCTGCTGTTATGGTTAGTTTACCTACAAAGCTATACTTCCTGCTGTTATGGTTAGTTTACTTACAAAGCTATACTTCCTGCTGTTATGGTTAGTTTACTTACAAAGCTATACTTCCTGCTGTTATGGTTAGTTTACTTACAAAGCTATACTTCCTGCTGTTATGGTTAGTTTACTTACAAAGCTATACTTCCTGCTGTTATGGTTAGTTTACTTACAAAGCTATACTTCCTGCTGTTATGGTTAGTTTACTTACAAAGCTATACTTCCTGCTGTTATGGTTAGTTTACTTACAAAGCTATACTTCCTGCTGTTATGGTTAGTTTACTTACAAAGCTATACTTCCTGCTGTTATGGTTAGTTTACTTACAAAGCTATACTTCCTGCTGTTATGGTTAGTTTACTTACAAAGCTATACTTCCTACTGTTATGGTTAGTTTACTTACAAAGCTATACTTCCTACTGTTATGGTTAGTATACTTACAAAGCTATACTTCCTGCTGTCATGGTTAATTTACTAACAACGCTATACTTCCTACTGTTATAGTTAGTTTACTTACAAAGCTATACTTCCTGCTGTTATGGTTAGTTTACTTACAAAGCTATACTTCCTGCTGTTATGGTTAGTTTACTTACAAAGCTATACTTCCTGCTGTTATGGTTAGTTTACTTACAAAGCTATACTTCCTGCTGTTATGGTTAGTTTACTTACAAAGCTATACTTCCTGCTGTTATGGTTAGTTTACTTACAAAGCTATACTTCCTGCTGTTATGGTTAGTTTACTTACAAAGCTATACTTCCTACTGTTATGGTTAGT